>NC_043973.1:2864114-2993377 GCF_902148855.1 Sphaeramia orbicularis
AAATCAAAACAGAGAAAACTGAAGAAGAATGGACTTTTAAAGTAAATATATCAATAAATATAAAAACAACCACTGGCATTTATCAAACTCAGTGGGTTTTCCTGATGAATCAGTGTAGTAGAAGATGACGGCGCCCCTGAACGTCCAAATGGGTCATATCTGATAACCATGAAAAGGTGACAAACTGCATTTTACACCAATTATTTACATGGACTGACAGGATTAGTGGATCAGCAGGTATTAAACATCTGCTTTTGATCACTGACAGTTGTTTGGGTCTTCATGAGTTAAATATATGACGCAGTATAGAATGTCTACTGTGGAACCCCTGTTCAGAACGATAATATGTTACACACTCTGAACATGTCATTATGCAGTGTTGGATCATGGGAGTTATTTTCATCACTGCTGATCTGAAAATCTGTCTGATGTGACTCCAGCGGAAATCACGTTAATATTCAGCGACGTAAACCCACAGTGAGTCATTTCACTCTAATGAAATAAGTCTAAGGCCCAATCCCAACTCACCCCTTGGCCCCTCCCCTTTAGCCCCACCCCTCCATTTTGCACGTTCACGCGAAGTTGTGGGGGTGTCCCGATTCTCGATGAGTTGGAGAGGAAAGGCTAAGGGGGAGGAGCTGTTTGAGCCTCCAAACGGAGATATTTCAGGACCACACTACAGACAGAGGAGTAGGAGAAATTTCCCATAATTCTGTTTGAATCGTCGGCAAGATGGAGGTAAACACAATAAAAAAAAGAGCAGCAGTGTGACGAAAGAAACACACGTATGTATGGATTTTCTTCGTAAATAACTTAATCATTTGATCATCCATTTAATGCCATTTCAGTGTGTAATAGATTGCATTTCTGCCGTTTATAGTTGATAGCCACAAAAAGATGAACAAAGCCCATCAACAGACGGTTACAGCGACTGACGGCCAAGGTTCTAATAGTTCTGGATTTTTCGTTATAGTTTAGTTTTATTTAGTTTGGACTTTTTTTTTCTGTAATTCAGTTAGTTTTAATTTGTTTTTAGAGCAGATTTGCTAGTTTTTATTAGTTTTCGTTATTTTCCAAATGCTTAGTATTAGTTTAGTTTTTTCATATCTTTTCTCTTCTTCTCCGTCATATTCAAATAAATCCCAGACAGGACTCTGCTGCTTCCTCCCAACTTTAGTCTCCATGTTTCCAGGAAGAGTGGGGACCAGAAGACGACTGGAAACCACAAGTGACGGACCGTTAAATATCATATGGTGCCGCTAGCTAAAATTGGTTGAGGGAAATAAATCGCTTTCGTGTCAATCTGACATTGACAAAGATGAAAACGAAGGGAATTTGATCCATAATTTTTATCTGTTTTAGTTAGTTTTGTAGACACACAATACAGTTCAGTTAGTTAGTGTTTTTTTCTTTTAATTATAGTTTTTATTTATTTCAGTTAACGAAAATGTTTTTACAATTCTAGTTTTCGTCATTTCGTTAGTTTTCGTTAACGATTATAACTTTGCAGACGGCATGGGGAATATTTATGGAAACAAAGTTGTCGCAATGTGTTAATAGCGGCATCGATGCTACAGTAATGCTACAGTACTCAAAGGTTAGTGCAAAGGTTCAGTGTGGAGATGAGGCAACGAGTAGAGGTTCCACATTATGAGGTTCCACATTATGACTGACTGACTGACGACCCCACGCCTCATCCTCCTCTACGGTGGCTGCTAATCATGTGAAAACATAAAAAAACACAAACGGGCTTCTCTAACTAGTGTCTGCTTTGTCTGTTTTTTTCCTTAAGGTGACGTTAACTCTGGTCCATACTGGTGTTGCACGTTAACACTGGACACCGAAAGTTTATAAAGAAATAAAGAAGTCTGTCGGAAGAACTGCACAAACATGGCTGCCTCAAACACAGGTCATTATTATACACTGATGAGACCTTGATGAATAGGACGAACATTTAATTTCTGTGACACACTGAACCTTTAGCAGTGGATGAGTTGATTTAACCAATGCTAAATCAGCTCCTAACATTATGTTAGCTTGATGGTTTGCATTAGCCGCAGTTAACGAGGCTCAATTTGAAGTATATTAGTGTTTGGGCTCTCTACTTGACTACTGTGTCACAAATTGGTGTGAATAAATGCAAACTGGCAAAATACTGTTCCAACAATAAGTATCCTTTAAGCAGACTTCTGTGACCAATTTTTCCTCAAATCGGTCAAACCTCAGTCACATCCTCAGTATCATGAATCTGTAAGTCTGTCTGTCATTACTCACCTGAATCTCTTGCGTTAAGGTGAACAGTTTTGACGTGCCATCCACCAGAAACAAACCGTGTGTTTACATCAGAGCCAGAAGGTCACTTGGGCGTCTTCGGAATTTTGTCGCAACGTGCATTGGGGGAAACGCCAGACGATGGAGAAACGGCAGGAGCTCCCTTCCTTCTATGCATATTCCTCCAGCCGTTTCCGCATTTTAGCCGTTTCCACATCGTGTTTCATCCATATAATATCATATGCTTGCGAGCCTTTGCTTCCCACAATGCACGTTGCAAGAAAATTCCAAAGATGCCCGAGTTCCCTCCCGACTCTGTTTGTAAACACATGGTTTGTTTCTGGTGGATGGCACGTCAAAACTGTTCACCGTAATGCAGGAGATTCAGAGTAATGACAGACAGACTTACAGACTCATGATACTGAGGATACGACTGAGGTTTGACAGATCTGATGAAAAATTGGTCACAAAAGTCTCCCACACCTTTAAGCATTTCACTAGTGCTTTCTGTGGTGGTTGGAGTGTTTTCCTGTAAAGGGGATGTGGTACCTTTGACAGGCCATCACCATCATACTGAATAAACTCAAGGATTTCTCTGAATTTGGTCATTTTTGGAAACATTTTATATCATTTAAGAAGAAATGTCAACAAAACATGTGACATAAGCTGGGTTGTTTTCAGAAAGCTAAGTTACACATTGCACATTGCTTACAGTTGTTATTACTGCATGCTGGTTGAGCTCATTCATTCTTGTTTGCTGCTGTTTTTATGAATTATAGTGATGTGGCTTAATGGGTGCAACGGTTGACTTCTGTGAGAAAAAAAATCAGAGATGTGGGCACTGACCGCAAATTATAGAACCAGGATTGGTTTACAGAAGGTTGCACATTCACTATAAAACTGCCTTTCAATGATGAATTCTTCCACAGAAATAATTACTAAATGATTGCAAAAACTGATATAGTTTATAAAGAAAATATGATTGAACTGCTTCTAGATTTACAATGCAGCTGCATCAGGAGGAAACTCCATCATACCAGCAGGCAGCACCATGACGGATTAATCTGATGTTTGACCCGCGCATCAGTCAAAGCCTCCAGTGGTCCAGTCACATTAAAACGGCATGAAAACACACACATGGGCTTCAGACGCACATGCATTTTCACACATGTCCTGTATAGAGACACGCTTCTGCACACGCATACAGAAAAAACACAAATGGCTGCTGCATTTGTTTGTCTGCTCAGATCTTTTTTTTTTTCTCGTCTTTTTTTTTTTTTCTTTTTTTTTGCTGCACAGTCTTTTGGCAAACCCTGCAAGGTAAAAATGGACACCGAGCCACTTGAGTCACTCTTGGCCGGGGATGGCACGGCACAGCACAGCATGGAACAGAGCAGTTAGCTGTGGGTCTGGCCTGGTTGGAGCCTGGGATGGCCTAGTTCAGACAGAGTTTTGGCTATTTGCGGCCTGGCCGGGCAGTCGTTTTGGCCACGTGTCCCCTCTGCTGTTTTTTTTTTTTTAATAACTGAGTTGACCATTCACAACCCGTGTTTAATGCATCTGAAATAAAGTAAAAGAAAAAAGTTTAACACTTTTAACTACAGTCATTTCTTCCACCAGTGATGTTATACCACAAAGAAATATCAAGAAAATGCATTTAAAATACGGATTTTCATAGAAAGGAAGTCATTAGTGACATGAAACAAATACTGAGGATGCACTGTCATGAGCTCATGAAGTTAAATATCTGTAGAAACACAAGCTGACGCCACACGTTGAAGACAATTAGAGGTGGAAAGAAAGGTGTGCAGCTTTGATGAATTTGTTTTTTTTTATGGTCAAAACACAAGTTGAAGCTCTAGATTTGGAAACTGGTTAATATGGCTGTTAATATGACACAGGACAGAGCTGGGTGCACGGAGGAACAGGGCGTCTCAAAAATCACTTTTCTCTTCAGATCACGGTGTTATTTAAACCAGTTCATTTCCAACATAATAGCCCCTAAAAAATCTTCAGCAAAATCCATTAACATTTGACCCCCCCCCACGGCAAAGTATGAAGGGCCCATCAAAAAACATCAAAAATCGCCAAAAAACGCTGTTTTTAAATGCATCACCATGCTTAATGGATACTAAAGTGCCTAAAGTAAAGACATCCATACTGCGTCACATGTGGTACCTGACTGAGTGTACTGTGGTACTAAGTCTGTTTGATGAAGAAGTACCAATAGAAACCAAAGCAGCCATGGCAACACATCTGTAGTACAGAGAACTGAGGATAAAGCCGGTTCTGAAAATGAATGAATGAATGAATGAATGAATGAATGAATGAATGTCTTGGAGCTATCTGCCGTTAAAGATGCTGCAGAAGGAGGTTTTATGGACATCCAAGATGATGCCAGTGCAGCCATGGATGGAACATGGTTCCTACGGAATCAAACCACAAAGAATGAAATGGAAGAGAAACTATAGAGTGAGTAATAACGAATGAAGTGTGAACTGCATATGTATAAAAGTATGTTCAGATTATCAGAACCATGTCAATATTAAAGTGTTTGATTTATGCAACCTTAAACCTTGTATTTAGCCTTATTATTGAAGTGTTCAGCTCTATTTGTCTTGAACTCAAACCTGTATTTTGCTGAAAAGGGGTTCAGAAAATAGACATTGTGTTCAACTAGATTTACTGTTCTGAACTTCTTTCTATTTCAAGTTTTTAGCCTATAATTGAGTTATTTTGTCTTAAAATCACCTTATTTTTACTTACATATCACCTGATACAATAACCTGTGAAGCTGATATTACAGGGACGCTGTAAAATACCAGAAAAAGCAATGTGTGGACACTTAAGACCTCATTATATGTGATTTTCTGGGTTAAAATGAGCATTTTTGACCTTTTTGAAAGGCCCTTCATACTTTGCGGTGGGGGGGTCAAATGTTGACGGATTTTGCTGAAATTGTTTTGGGGTGGCTAATATCAGGTTGGAGATTAACTGGTTAAAATAACACTGTGATCTGAAGAAAAAAGTGATTTTTGAGAGGCCCTAACAGAGGAATATGCAAAACACCACTTTTTAGAAATAAAAAATAATTTTGGAACCAAATCAGATCATCTAGTTTGCAGTTTTACCATCAAAGGTCTGTTTAACATGTTTATATGTCCCTTTTATCTTCTAACTTAGGAAGACAAGGTTCCTTCTAAGTACCTGGACGGCCGGGCTGTGTTCTTCATTGCCCCCCCCGTCAGATTTACTCATTCTAGGTTATATGACACACTAGTCCGATGCAAAAACCCTGCACGGCTACAACTCTGTAAAAAGGCTGTAAAGAGGTAAATATATGCAGTACCAAGGCTGTGATAACCATATAAATTTAAAAGGGTGCTCCATCTGCCGTTCTTCTCTCCATAACGACTGAAGCAGCTCATATTGTGACCTTGGAGCTACAAGGTTCCATCTGATATTCTAATCAGAAATAGCACGGCTGTGTTTCCTTTCTCAAAGTGTTTATTCAAAACAGGGGCAGTAAATAGAATTTTTACTGCCCCTTTAGCACAGAATTACCATAATGTAGCGTGTCTGTGTGGGGTTGATAGGGCGGCTGATAAGTGTAAAGACGTGATGATTAGCTCTGGAGGTGCTGACATTTGTGGCTTCACCACTCAGCCTGTGCTGGGGTTGTCTTCTTGTAACTTCCCCCTCATCTGTTCAGCCTTTAGAACCGCTCACAGACAGAAGTGGGCATTCTGTCCCTCTTTAGATTTGACTAGCCCGTAAAGCAGGGCTCTTATGAAAGGGAACATAAATGTTAAATAGGTTTGAAACATTTTCTGTTTTTTAACCCTTTCATGCATGAATTATATAAAAAAAAAAGGTATCTAGATTTTTTTTTAGATTGATTTTACTACTCAAAATTAGGCTACAGTTGAAATGGATTTTGAATTTTCCTTTAAAAATATGGTTTTATTCAGAAGATATTTAGACCTCCTGAGACCTTGGAAAGTGCAAGTTTTGGCTTTTTTTCTTTAACCCTTTCATGCATAGTGGTCACTCCAGTGGACAGTTCTCCTACACCTGTTCTCTTGTACATTCATGGATTTTGTTGTTTTAGTTTCATATCAGCCAACACAGTGGACGCTTACGCACCATCCTACACACTGACATTGAAAACATTACTGTAACTTTGCTGTTTTTAATAAACCTGATCTAACATGTTCAAGTGTAAATCAATTCCTTGTTATTAGACTGTAATTAACAACAAACGTTTTCTTTTTTTTGTTGTCTTTTTTTTGTCTTTTTTGCCATTTGTAAATAAAACTATGTCTGGTCATTAAAAAAATGTGTTTCAATTCAGTTCACACACAAAAAACTAAAAAGCATTGTGCAAGAATCTCAACTGAAAAAAAAACGGCCCAAAATTAAAAATATCCATAACTTTTTGTTTGTAGTGTATGTTAAAATGTGAGAAAACATCAAATTAGCAGCATTTAATGTTTTTATTTCATAGTTTTTTACACAGTATATCAGTAAATACATGTTTCTTTGCTTCAAAAATTAAACACATGGTGTCCAGCTTGACGGACATTTTTGCAACTCCATGAAAAATAGCTTCATAAAAAAAAAAATAATAATAATAGTAATAATCGCATAGTTTTTTTAATGCCCAAAGTGGAATAAAGAAAAAAATCTTGATTAATGTTCTCATAATTCATGCATGAAAGGGTTAAATCATTGCCCATTTTGGAAACATAATGATGCAACATTTTTTAAGATGCATTTTTATGGAATGTCCTTTGCGGTAGACAGTTTTTTGTTTTTTTTTTTATAAAGCTGTGAAACTCTTGTCCACAAACATGGACAGAAAAGCCATAGCTGGGTCTTAGGAGGTTAACTTTATGAGACCACAGCGCAGTCCAAATTCTAAACTAAGAGGATACTTTTTTCATTGTATTGCACAGGGTCTACAGAAATTGTCCCCATGTGGTTTGGAGAATACTGCCTGAATAACCCTTTGAAAAGTGAGCTTCAACTATGTGTCCACAAATGTGGACGTCATGCATGAAAGGGTTAAAGGTTCAATATGTAACCTGTGTGTATATGTATTACACGTATATAAAGGACTTCATTTCCAAAGTGTGAAGGAATGAGTGTTGAGTTGTTTGACACTTGAGTGTCTTTTTTGTCAGAATAATTGTATGTTGGCTACGTAGATGTTAATGTAAAGAAACCTGATTGGATTTTCTGCAGAAACTGACATTTTGGGATTTTTTGCTGAAAACAATAAAATAAATACTCCTTTTTAAAATGGAGTTAATGTGCATAATGAGAAATGGAAACATTTTTTTTTTCAAATAAATTCTGATTAAGGAATGTTAATGTAATGCATGTGACGGATTTGGGATCGTCTTTCCCAGCGTTCCCACCAAGGTTCTAATAGTTTTGGATTTTTTATTGTAGTTTAGTTTTAGTTTTGACTTTTTTTTCTCTAACTCAGTTAGTTTTAATTAGTTTTAAGAGCAGGTTTGCTAGTTTTTATTAGTTTCTGTTTTTTTTTTTTTTTTTGTAAATGCTTAGTTTTAGTTTAGTTCTAGTATTAGTTTTAGTTTTTTCATAAATTTTCTCTTCCTTGCCGTCGTATTCACATAAATCCCAGACAGGACTCTGCTGCTTTAGTCTCCATGTTTCCAGGTAGAGTGGGGACCAGAAGACGACTGGAAACCACAAGAAACCACAAGTGATGGACCATAATTTTTATATGTTTTAGTTAGTTTCATAAGCACACAATACAGTTTCAGTTATCGTTTTTTTTTTGTTGTTTTTTTAATTATAGTTTTTATTTATTTCAGTTAATGAAAATGTTTTTTCAATTCTAGTTTTCGTCATTTCGTTAGTTTTTGTTAACGATAATAACCTTGGTTCCCACAAATGACTATAAAGTGCTGGTACGACCTCATCTGGCTGGATTTACTCTGCCAGAATAAGGCTTTCTCTTATACATGTTCCACCAAAAAGCGTATCTTCCAACATTATTTTGCGAATTAACTGTAGCAGAATCCCACAGTCGGCAGCTTAGAACCCACCAAACAACCCACAGAAGTTTGACCCCTATTCCAGAATGATGAAGGTGTCCATTACATCCATTATCACTTGTACAAGTCCAGCTATGCCAGACAAGTAGTGAGACCAAATTATTTCTTGGTCTTATTGATGCTATTTTTCGATGGAAGACGCTGATGTTCCATCCCTTCTGTAGTTCTTCATGAAAAAAAAATGTGTATGGAAGTCAATGGCCAAACACAAATTGAGACAAATTGTACTACGTGCAAAGTTTGCCCATTCATAATGTAAATCAGAAATTGGTAGTTTGTTGTAAAAACAGATGAAATATGTTGAAACTGCAGAGCCATCTCAAGGTTATTATCGTTAACGAAAACGAACGAAATGACAAAAACTACAATTGAAAAAACATTTTCGTTAACTGAAATAAATAAAAACTCGAATTAAAAGAAAAAAAACCTAACTAACTTAAACTGTATTGTGTGCTTACAAAACTAACGAGAACATATAAAAATTACTAATAAAATTCCCTTAGTTTTTGTCTTTGTCAGTGTTGATAAAGGATAGAACATGTGAAAATTTCGTCTCAGATCAACGGTATGACAGAGGTACAGAAGTCAGGAGGCCAATGGTGAAAGTATGGAAAGTTTCAGTTTCGTTTTCATATAAATGACATTGTTTATGGAACGCACCCCCACCTACATTACCCCCTCCAACCTGCTATAGGGAATGCGTGCATCGTACTGTACATACGTTTGTGTCTCTGCTCAGTTGATGAGTAACCACGCTAATTTCTTTGTATAGGACGGCGAGGAAGATAAAATATATAAAAAAAACTGAAACTAATACTAAAACTAAACTAAAACTAAGCATTCAGAAAAAACAATAACTAATAAAAACTAGCAAACCTGCTCTAAAACCTAATTACAACTAACTGAATTAGAGAAAAAAAGTCAAAACTAAATAAAACTAAACTATAATGAAAAATCCAAAACTATTAGAACCTTGCGCCATCTTAGACAACTCTGAACAGACTGTGCACTGACGAGGTTCCAATGATCTTTATGCTCCTTTTGGTTGTGCAGTCTGTCTAAGTAGGATTGTATTCTTCATCAGTGGCATGGGACTAATCATTTTTTGATCGAGTGAGCAACAAATTGGTTTTCTTGACTTTCAAAATCATTCATAAATGCACAAATGCAAAATAAAAAAAATCTGTCCCTCAGTATGGAGTATTTTACAGCAGGTAAAGGGGCTTTGGGAGTGTGTATGGTGTGGAGTGTAGCTCATACCGCCATCTTCTGATGACACAGTGGAGCCAAGATTACTGACTCCAGACAAGTTTACGGAAACATATATTTTACTTTTTTCTCTTTTTCTGCTACTTTTTAAAAGCATGCTTCAAATTTGCTGGACAGTAAATGGGGACATGACTGATTCCTTTTTTTTTTATTCCACATACACACAAATGCTACGTATTGCACCTTTAATGTTCCTTAAAATGGAAACGATAATGACGCAGAAGCAGATGGAAACTTGTATTTTCAAGTTGTGCATAACTGTCACTAGGGATGGGAATCGATAAGAATTTAACGATTCCGATTCCATTACTGATTTTGCTTATCGTCTCCGTTGTTGTGCACCTCATTTCCGTTCCCCTACCTTCGGAAACTTGTATTTGAGGGGGTACGATGTTTGTTGCCCGCACCAGAAACCGGAACAGGGCCCGGATGACGGTCTGGTGTTCACTCTGCCGCTAGAGTCACAAGCACCACTAAGTAGCGAATCAAATGAATCACATGCTGTGGACAAATGTTTGAGCAGATTGGAGAGATTCCATCCTTTTGAAGAAATGGAAGCTTTGACAGTGTTCCAGCGGACCTGGTGTCAACTTTTTAAACCGTTTCTTCCTCAACGCCATGTTGGCTACGTTCAGACCAAAACAATGAAGTGTATGCGTGACGTCATCGCGCATGTGCAACGAAGGCGGAATCGATAAGCAGAATCGTTAAGCAGGCAGGCAAACAATTCCAAGGAATCCAGCTACTGGGATTCGGTTCTCAAAAAGAACCAGTTTTTCGATTCCCATCCCTAACTGTCACTATAAGCACTTCAGTCCAAACTCATTTGAATGGTTTTCTCTGAACTTGTGTTTCTTGAATAGTACCAACTACGTCTGATAAATTATTCAAGAGGTGAGAGTCACGAACCCTCTTCAACCACAGCCAGCCCAATTTATCTGATGCAGGTTTGTGTCATGGAAATTGTTTAACTGTAAGAAAATATTAATTTTAGCAGCCAGTCAAAGCTTTCAACACTGCACAAAGGTTTTTTTTTTTTTTTAAAACACTGCTTCCTTGTTAGATTTGTTCTCACATATGACAAAACCTATGCATCATTTGATAGTGTGAAGGCCTGAAGAGCTGACCACTTATCAATTAATTGAAACATTTTTTCGATAACAATTTTCATGAATCAAAGCTTTGTTTCCTTCATTTTGCTGCCACTAGACATTGGTTCCACTGTTGTTTCACACGGACGCTTAATGTGATGCACATGACGTCAGGATCAACACACACTTGTATGTTAGTTCCATGTTCAGTTATTAGAAAGTTAGTAAGTTGGATCCAAATGTGTTGAAGACTGCAGTCCAGCGCAAAAACAACTTTTGCAGAGTTGTAGATGGTTGACATCACTTGAAGCACTGACTTATGGGGAATATTTGCGTAGTGTTGTGGTGGAAAGTGGTCATAATGAGCAGAGTAGGCTAGTGATAGTTTAAATTCACACTATTATGTATTTTTCGGGGGTCAGGGCCAATTCCATGTACCAAAGCGGACACAATACAATGAAAAACCAAAACAAAACACAACAAAAACAAACTTTTGGATATATAATACCCCCAAATGTTCTGTTTAGGAAATCAGTATACTTACACATAAATGTACAAAGTACCATATGAGCTAGATAGAAGCCTCTGTACCTTCATTTTGATATGTTAGACTTCACTTCTCATTGCTTACAAAGTTCACAGCAGAGCTCGATGCAGCCTCTGCCGCTTCTCCATCCATCGCTTTGAATGTCGTCAACGTCTGAAAAAGGCAGTCCAGTCAAGAAGACTGGAGGTCAAAAAGAAGAGTTTCACTCCAAAACAAAAAAGAGAGAAATCCAACCAAAAGACCCTCCTCCTGGTTGGATATTCGCCTTTTGACATGAAGCTCTTCAGATTTTCTACTTTTAAGTCTACAACATCCGCCTTAAAAACACCAGCCATCTCTTTGTAAGAAACTCAAAACGTTTCCAATAACGATCACGTCAACACATACATATTAAAAAGTGTCGCCCCAAAACTCTGAACCTTTGGTCCACAACTCCTTAGAAAAATACTATAAAACATTTCTGAATGCCATTTTTTTTCATACGCTTAGGTATAAATATGGAAAAGAAAAACTACTCTACTGTGCAAGTGAGAGAAACAAAGACTTTTTTGACACTTTGAGGGGAGGGGGAGGTATTTTTTTCTTTTTGTACAAATTGCAGAAATTCACTGAATGAAAAAGCACTCCTCACACCTCATTTCACAAATACTGTATACGGCATCGACCTTGAGTGAAATGTTAGGTCTAGAAATGGATCATGGTGATAAAAAATGACAGATGAGGAGCTGAAGGAGCATTTAGAGACACTTGCTACTGCTCCTTTCATTTTCCTTTAGTTTAGGTGAATACAAAACCAGAGGATGTTGTTGTCTTTTTTGTTTTTCTTTCTTTTTTTTCTGTCTTTTTTTTTTTTTTTTTTTTTTTTTTTACAAAAGAAGACACACCTCAATAGTTTGTGTGTGTTGGCACGTAAGCGTTGGCACTCTGGTCACTCACTGTACCACCTTAAGAAGCTTTGTCCCACTTAAATCAAGGTAGATCTTGTAAGATCTTGTAATGGCCACTGGGCAGGTTGTAGTGAGAGGAGGGACTGATCAAAAGTGCCACATATATTCATAGTCCAAGCTGCCCAAATGCTGCAATACATAAAATCATACGTTGTCACTCAGTGCGTTTGTATAGGTGTGTGTTTTTTTTGCTATGTCGTCAGAAAAAGCAAAAAAAGTGTGAGTTACAGGGAGGTTTGCTGTAGGTCACTGCACTGCATCACACTGTAGAACTGAGTCAAATCTCCGTTTGCGCTTATTTACAGAGATGGCATGGAAGGAGGACGTGAAAGGCCAAAAGCAAGAAGAGGAATGCAGGCCACTAAAAAAAGTTCCTCTGCACCTCCTAAAGCTCCCAGCACTCTTCTTCTTGGTTTTCAAAGTGCTACTCGTCTCTTTTTGTTTCTCTTTTCTTGATTGTGGCTCTCGCTGTTGCTTTTGTCGGAGCATAAGCACTGCAACAGAAGGTTTCGCAAAAAATGTAACTGTTGCTTTGCGTGTGTACACTGCATATTGCTGCTAAGTATCTAATATGTGACGCTGCTGAGTAAATGCTGTGAGTTGTGGGTTTTCGTTGGTTCAGACAAATGAACCAAATTTCATGCACTGAGTATTTTGCAAACCTGTTCATGTCTACAAAGGGGAGATTTTTTGGAGTTTCCAACCATTTTCAAAGTGTAGTAAGTACTGCTGTCTTAAAAAGAGTGTTTCTACACATGAGTCTGCATCCTCTGTGTGTGTCTCTGAGAATAGTCAGAGGGTGGAGATGAGTATGAAAAGCGAGTAGAGCTCCCATACTTCCCCAGACCCGTTTCAGGACTCTGTTGTCCAGGTCCTGGCCCCTGCCCGGTACCTTGCCCCGTCGGGTACATCTCATAGGCTGGTCCTTCCTCAATGGGCGGAGCAAAGCCCATGCGGTAGTTTGGATACTGTGAAGGGTATCCGTAGTTGTCGTAGGCCAGCTGCGTTGTGCTGTCCAGCAGGCCGCAGTCTCCTGGGTAATCTCCAGGGGACTGAAGTGCTGGATTTGGAGGTGCTTGCTGGCTCTGTGCGGCCCTGGAGTAGGTGTTGAACTGGGCGTAGGTGGCGTGGGACATCCTGGAAGGCGGACGGGGGTCGTAGCAGCCTGCCCTGGAGCCCGGCACCGCACTGGGGGGGACGGCAGTGCTGGCAGCTGGTGACGGACCGGCGGATGTCGCCCCGGCCGGTCCGCTGGTGGTGTTGGGGGACCGGAACTCTCCCTGGTAATGGACCGCACGGGACTGGGGACGGGCCTCGTCATGGGTGGTGGCTCGGACGTTGTAGTAGCCATTGGTCGGGTCCTGGAGTCACAAAGAAGAGGTCCAGTTACATCATGTCTCTCTTGTAATACATAAAGCCGCAAGGAAAACATTTGTGAACCCCAAAGAATTGTCTCTTTTAGTGTTGCCACAGTAAGAAAAGTATCTACTGTCTGTCCTAAAAGTTGCTAAATAATGTCAATACTTAATTTGCAGATCTGTAAATGTGCAATTGTAACTGTGATGAGCAATGTAAGAGACAGGAATAACATTGTGTTAGAGGCAAAAAATGAGAATAAAAACATCTTAAATATGTTTAGAATTACAAATGAACTATACTCTGGCAATTCTAGTTTTTTTAAATGTCCCAATTCCAACCATCCTCCTTTATCTGGGCTTGGGGACCCGACACTCAGGAAGAGTGTATTTATTTGTTTAGTTTTATCTTCATTTTATTCAGTTTGGTTTGGTCTATAACCGTGCGATCCACTTATGCCGTGTTTCTACTTCGTGGTATCAGCTCGACTCGACTCGGCTCGGCCTTTTTGTGTTTCCATTACGAAAAAGGACCTGGATTCTGGTGCCCGGTACTAGTTTTTTGGTATCACCTCCGCCGAGGTTCCAGGACTGGGGACCAGATACTAAAATATGATGTGTAAACACTGCAGATCAGTGATTGGTCAGAGAGTTGTCTCTGTCACCCGCTGTTTTACAAAAACAGATGTGGAAGTTGACAGTAAATCTAACGGTAGGTTAATCCACATCATGACAGCCCGCAAAACTACACCATGGTTTGTCGAGGAGATTCAGATGTAAAAATTCAGTATGAGTTTGATGAGACAACACTCAACTGGCGACTTTATCAGCAACTCTCTGGGCAGATGACACGGAAGTAACGCACCGCATCGCTATGACGTTCAGGTACTGTAAAGTCTGTAGTATCCTGTAATGGAAACAGTCTTCAGGAATAGGACCTGATACTCGAGTCGAGTCGAGCCGATTCCACGTAGTGGAAACGTGGCATTAGTCAAGGTAAAACATGAACATTTGGTGTTTCTACGTTCACTACAGAGCCTCTTATTTATCTTATCTGAACGTTCAAATGGGTCATATCTGATGACCATGGAAAGATGACAAACTGCATTTTACCTGAATTATTTATATGGATTAATAGGATTAGCGGATCAACAGATCAGTAGATGCTTTTGGTCCATGGTGGATATTTGGGTCTTTATGCGTAAAGACTTATATGAAAATTTGATTCCATTTTAGTTTGTATTTATGCAGAAAAAAAGGACGTTTAGAAGGGTTCACAAACCTTTTCTTGCAAAACACCTATAGATCGAACTATTGAAATATCTATTACAAAGTTAAGTAGTTGCCTTAAGTGTATTACTACTGTTGTCAAATGCATGATCACATTACAGGACACTGATATGCTTTATAGTTGCTGCCATGCTTTTGTTCATGCTATGTGTATAAATGTAATGGTGTGACAGGAGTGTATAATAATGTATAGGTAAGTTATGCAATCGTGCACATGTTGACACATACTTGCAGGTTACTCATAAGTGGAAATACATGAAGATAATGTCTAGCGCAGTGTTTCTCAACCTTGGGGTTCGGACCCCACATGGCGTTACCTGGAATTCAAATGGGGTCGCCTGAAATTTCCAGTAACTGATAAAAATGAACAACTTAATAATAAAAAAAATATATATATGGTGAGTTGACAGAGACAATCCCAATACATAAAAGACATGACAAACTGTGAAGCTGAAACTGAAGCACTGTGGTTCTGTTTATCTGTCAAATGTTCATTGTGGTCAGTTTCAGATGCTGCAGCTCTTTCATAATTCATAGTTTGAGTTCTTGTTTGTTCAGTATCAGTTGTCAGCCTTGTAAATCCAAGCTGGACTGACTGTACATATCCTGACCAAGGAAAATCCAATTCTAACTTTGTGCAGTAATCTACACCTGGCTTTTCTGCCTCCGTCCATAATAATATACATAATATAGCCTAAACATCACCTAAAATTAACTTTTATTTGCAAGATAGTATAGCAAACTATTACATAATCAAAAACAAATTAATTTTAGGAAAAAAATGTCTCCATTTTGAATGTCTGGGGTCGCCAGAAATTTGTGACGTTAAAATGGGGTCACAAGACAAAAAAGGTTGGGAACCACTGATCTAGCCTACCCCAGATTTATTTCTAACCCATGAGTAAGGTGTTTTGAACCTATGTGTGACTTATATCAAACTTATCTCCAAAGTATATTGACGTATGTGGATGTATCTGATGTATTCTGGACGATCTCTTTTCACCTCTTCCAGACACAAAGTGTTTTACCACCAACCGTCTGGACAGTGACCGAACTTTGTTGGGCAGCAGGAGATAATACCTGGAACACCTAATATCACCATAATCTTCAAATTTAGAAGTACATTTAAAAAACTAACCAATCGAAATAAAATAAACTTGAATAAAATACTCATTGTTATGTGGACTGATGAGGAGACCAAATTATGCCATGATCCATGTAAAAACTTTGATTTGTGATCCCTACTTCTTCTAATTTTTTTTATAGTCATGTAATAGAGCCTATACTGCCACCGTCTCCTGGACCTGGGTTATTTACGAAAACCAGGTATAATTCAGAATTTATTTAGTGCAACATTACATGGAAATGCGGGTCGTGATAATAAAGCAGAGTAGTGTTGAAAACATGCTTTTTATGGCATATGTTGGACCTGAGGAGAAAGAGGATGGTGTGGTCACAAACTGTATGATACGTGGGTGTCCATGCAGAGATAAACATCAGCATCAGCAAACATCAGCGGTATGAACGCCGACATGTCTCACCTTGAGCTCGTACTCCTCTCTGGTGTCTCCTTCGCTCCTGATGTCCTGCTTCAGATCCATGTCGTCTTTGAATGGCTGAGTGGAGGGAGAGAGGGAAACAGAGGGCAAAAACTAAACCATCAAACAACGAAACACACACACCAAAGAGGGAGGGTGAGAAAGGAAAGGAGAAGGAAGAGAGGGAGAGGAAAACAGAGTTTCAGCTTTTTCATCCCAAGAGAGTGAAAGACGAGAAACGCTCAGTTCTTGGAAAAAGGTTTGGGCTTGAGCTTTAAATGAGCCTTGGTGATTTGTTTCTCCGGGTCTTCCAGGGTTGAACACGTCTCTAAAAGGAACAGGACCATTAAAGTGTGCGAGTCTAGGTAGGAGTCCAGGATTTAGAGTGTGTTTAAGGTTCTATGTTATTTTTGGCTTTTATACTTTGGCTTTTTTAATCACTGGCTTTAATTCTTGTGATGTTGTTACATATTTTGGTATGGATTGAGGGTCGTGTAATAGTTTTATTTATTTATCTACTGGTGCTGTACCCTGTCCCATGTTTCAGTATTGCTGTCATGTGTCTGCAGTGTTATTTATTATTATGTGTCTGCAATGAGATGTCTTCTTGTTTGTACTATTTTCTCTGTATGATGCTGCAGCCCCCGTGCACCATTGTCTACAAAAAATTTTCCCCCGGGGACAATAATAATAATAATAATATCTTATCTTATTTATTTCAGTAGAACTCAAACCAACAATTGACTCAAATCGATTAAGAAAATTCTTACAATAAAATTATTTGATTGTAATTTTCCTGAATCAAAGCTTCATTTCCTTAATTTCTCTGCTGTTAAACATTGGTTCCACTGGAACCACGGAGCATGGAGGGTAGCTCAGAAGAGATGAGGACAAAAAGGCAGAAAATGTCTATATGTTGACTTTTCTCCATTGGAACCATCACTTACTCCTTTAAACTTTGAAGCTTTAACACAAACATTATAAATCTGAGTGTGTATTTGTTTCAGTTTGATGTTAGCTCCATGTTCAGTTGGTCTAAGTTTGTAACAGACTGGTTATAGATGTCACTTGACTGGTTTGGTGTTGTTTATATGTATAAATATTTTTTTTACATACTTTTATACTGTTGTTATCATTGTTGTTGTTCTTTCTACATAGATATTTTTTATATGTCCTTTTACTTTTATACTCTTTGTGGTTGTTGTTTCAGTTGGTTCTGGGATAAAGGACAAGGACAAGACATGTCTGTTTCACACTGTTAATTTTTTTTTGCCCATTCACATTATCATTAATTAAATCTAATAGAATAGAATAATCAATCGTTGCAGGTCTATATTTGACTGTATTATAGTTGGAGAATTTGCAGTTTGCCAAGTTGTTTATATCTGTCATATTTTTGGAGACTCTTTTCTGTCTTTGTTCCTCTCCATCTTCTTGTTTGTGTAATGTTTGCTTCTTCATGTGTTTATGTGAGATTTAGTTTTATTTTTTTGTGTGTTTTAGTGTGTATGCATGTCCTTTTTAATGTTTGTGTGTGTACTGCCTCTCCGGCCTTTGTGTCCGTGTGTCTGTGGATTTAAGGCCATTGACCCATACGCCTCCTCTCCACCGCCCCCGGTGACTCAGATGGGTGTCTACTCACGGAGTACATGGCCTTGACCATACGGGTTGCCGTGGAGACGTTGGCCGCCTCCTCCTCCAGGCTGTGGTTCTCTTTGTTGACTGTCTCCACCTTGATGTCTGGCTTACCCAGGGTGACGCCGCGACGACCTGGAAGAACAACATGACCTGTGGTCATATTCTGAGTCAACGTCAGGATAAATTATTTATTTTTTCTAAAAAAGCAGCAACAACACCTTATTCTGTTAGATTTAGTTTTTGTCTGAGCTGCACGCTCCAGTATTTGCTGAGTTCTTTTGTACTGCCTTTATTTTGATAATGGTGCGTTACTAAATTAGGCATGTATCAAAAGACAGATGGAGTACAGGTTTGAATGTTACAGATTTACATTATGATAAAATAATCGCTCACAACAATACAAAGCTTTGTAATAAATGTTTTTTTTTACCCTTAAAGACCCACAACTATTTCTGTTACAACTTCCAAATTATGTTTTTTTTGTCTTTCCCAAGTAATTTATCACCATCTATTATATTATTATTCACTGCACTCTGCATTTTTCAGTGTAAATCAGATATTTTCTTGTATTTAATTTACTGATCATGTAGATGTTCATAAAAGCTCAGACTGAATTCAAAGGCTTTTATATCAAACCAGAGAAAAATGAATAAAAAGTGACCCTTTTAGGCAAAATAGTACTATCTATATAATCACTGAATGAACACAAGTGTCTACAACCACACTGTCATCTTTTCATGGTTATCAGATATGACCCATTTGGATGTTAAGAGGCTCCATAGTTACCGTGGAAACACCATCATCTTCTACAACATTGATTCACCAGTAAAACCCATGGAGATGGATCAATGACAGTGGATGGACACACTGGGTTTATGCTCAGTTAATATCTTTACTGAAAAAGTCCCTTTTTCTTCAGTTTTCTCTGTTTTTGATATAATATAATGATGATGAACAGAGGATAATATTACAATAAATAGTGATAAATGACTTAAGAAAGCTTAAATAAAGAGACAAATTCATTTGGGAACTGCCATAAAAGTAGCACTGAGTCTTTATGGGTTAATGATGTTAGCAGACCGGTTTGTGCTGAGTGCAGGTTATTTGTTGACACTAAGTCCATTTACTACATGCATGGTGTCAGCTTGTACTGTGATTATTATATCCCTGAAACTGAGTTTCAGGGATATAATGGTTTTACCCCGAACGCCACCGCTGGATCTTCTTGGTGTTTTGGCGATAACTAGCACAGATTTGGTTGGATTTCTTCTCCTGGATAACCAACATAGGGGAACCCTCGTGGAAGAACCCTATGGATTTCAGCTTCTCTACCAGTATTATAAATCATCCAAATTGGGGCACTTTAGTTGAAAATCATTATTTTGGACATATATCAAGCAATAATAAGTTGATTGAGATCAAATTTGGTTCATATTGATCGTCTTACAACTGTCCATGTTCTGTCTACCATCCACAGTTCATGCGGGGTCATTGTCATTCACTAGGTGGAGTTTTGTGGGAAATATTTGTTTCTCTGACCATTATTTTGCCACTATCAGGTCCATGTAGCTTAAATTGAGTTCATATCTACTGTCTAACAATTATCGTGGATAGCTTTATATATCAGAGGATTGGGGGGATTTCGGGGATATACCCTTACTGTTGGCCTCCGACAGTGTAGGCCTCATTATTTGGTGGACTTGTAACAGATTTTCAGTGAAAATCCTTATTCTGAACCCTTTTGTTCTTCAGCATCTGCCTTCAATTCCTCAACAGTTGTAACAACGTGAAGATGGAGCTACTGTCGACGTAGAAATGGACTTAGTTTATGTCAACAAATGAAAGGCTCCCACCTCAACAAACATAAGCTTCAATGTTTAAGTGTTGGACCTATGTTAACGTTTCTAACCCAGTTTGGTAATTCCTAGTCATAGTCCATAAAATGACACTGTGAGAATTTTGTAAAATGTTATTGTGTATGTTTTTGTCTTAGTAGATGAAAAAGTGTTTTGCTTTGGTTTTAACCCCTTCTGGACTATTGTGGCAAATTGGTCCACTGGTCATGGATCAGTTTCAAAGCCCTGTTTCATTAATGGTTTGATTAATTTCATGACATTCTGTTGATTTTGCATTATTTACTTTTTTTTTTCTTTATTATTGACAGGAGGGATTGATCAACATTTGTTTAATTAATATTATTATTATACTAATTATGCTTAATGTCACTAATTTGCATCAAATCATTTGCATTTGTATGTGTTACTGTATATTCAAATTTTCAATCTGTACTTAATTCAGCATCTGCTTGACAGTAACGACACAACTAATCATTTTTATGTAATTGTAAATACATTAAGGCCGTAATTTTAGGGCTTAATTTCAATAAATACGTTTATCTGAGCAAATAAATTACATGCGACATAAAACATAACTGGTATTCTGAGCTGTGAAGGCATCCTAAATCACAGTAACAATCTGGGATTTAGCTTCATTAACCCGTAAAGACCTAAAAGTTCACTGGTGACTAAAACCATCTACTGATCTAAACTGTTAAATACCTTTTGATCCACTAATCCTATCAACACATTTAATTAATTGGTGTAAAATGCAGTTTGTCATCTTTTCATGGTCATCAGATATGACCTCTTTGGACATTCAGAGGCTCCGTAGTGAACGTGGAAACACAGTCATCGTCTACAATATTGATTCATCTGTAAAACCCATGGAGTTGGATCAATGACAGGAGTTGAAGACGTTTGTTCTTACATTCAGTTATTGATATATTTGCTGAAAATGTGAGTTTTTCCTTCAGCTTTCTCTGTTTTAACATAATAACTGTTGAATTTTCTGTGCATTTCGTGAGCATCTAAATTACGCACTGAAAATTAAGTAAAGGAAAATATGATGTACAGTGAAAAATGTAAAATACAGAAGGTAATATTACAATAAATGACATTAAAATCACTGAAGAAAGGTTAAACAGAGAGAACAATTCATTTGGGAACTGACACAAAATTAACACTTGGTTTTTATGGGTTAAATATGTAGATGTAGAAAATATTGTGTTTGATGTAAGTTGTGTATCTAAAGAACGAAGCAGTAAATATTAGGGGAAATAAACAACACTCTTCCACAACCAGAAACCTTAAAAATACAGACTTAAATCTGTGATGTTGTATTACAGATAACAAATGAGAGACAGCTTATCTGGAGCCTCGACCATGTTTGTTTGAGTCTCCATTTCCAAACGGTGTCTCTTCTGTAGTGGCATTATCAGCTCTCAACCAGAAAATCTACTCTTATCCTAAGAAAATCCCCCTGGGGACTCTGCCAGTCACCTTCATTGTCTTTCCTGGTGTTTTATTTGCTCTCAAGAAACTCCAAATTAAAGAACTTGAAGACAGCACATGTTCTTCAGCTGCGGTCTGAGGAAGAGTGGTTTGTTTTTCGTAATATTAATTGGCTTGCCTGAGGCGGTTGAAAAAACATGCAGGAATTCATCATTTAAACACTATTCACCTTTTCTCTGGTTTTCTGCACCATTATTGATGTACTTGTATATGTATGCCTGGATCTCGCATTAAAAATAATATTGAAAAATAATCATCCCATTTCTTGTCAGTTGAATGAAAAGGAAAACATACGGTAGGCGTTTTAAGGCAGTTTGCCACATTACATGAATATTCATTAATCTCATTTGAATGAATAGCAACACGGCTGGCTTATATTCCTTTCTTTAAATGAGGAAAGGCGGAATGGCAGATAGGGAAGGTGGATGAAAGTGTGATGGACATATACAGTCCAAGTGTGTGCGCATCTGATTTATACATGTGTGCACCTACTGCCTTTGCGTTGGCGGTACAGGAAGAAGGCGAGCACCAGTAGAAGCATGAGCAGCAGAATGGAGGAGCCCACTGTACCACCGGCGATAATTCCCACCGGAACTATTTCTGCAACAAAAACAAAAGCAAAAAGGGTCAGGGTTGAGGGACAGCTGCTGCCTCATTGTCCTGCAAAACCTGCATAGATGTTGATGTTGTTTAAGCAGAAATCCTGTTGTGTCCTTGATTAATATTAAATCTCTGCAGGCTGGTTCGGTTGATAACACACGTAAGTCGCACAAAAAGGATAAAACACTGCCGGTGCACATGTAAGCTCTCTCGCGCTCTCTCCCTGAGATGTTTCGCTCGATTTTGTGAAGCCTGTGAAATCTGACAGCTGAAAGAATAAGACTAAGATAAGACTGACGGAGCATAAAGAAATCATTTTTCCAGTGTAATGTGACATGCAAAGCTCTGAAAATAAAACAGCCAACCATTCAGAGAACACAGAAACTCCAACACTGTATCCAGGGTCTGTCCTCCAGATGGGGCCACTGCCTAATCTTCTTGCTCAAGGGCACTTAGGCTTATAAGAGACAACAAAGTATCGCATTTAAATGTATTAACAGGATGGCTTTGCATTGGAAAGACAGATCATTTTAGCATTATAATGCCATCTCAACCTTACAGTGTACCAAACCAAGTCATTTAAACTCAATGGTCCCACTTTTATTTAGTCAATGCAGCTAATTTAAGTGACAGAGTAATATGTAAAAGATGTAAGAAAAAACTACAGTAGTCTTCTTCTGTCTTTAAGTTGATAGCTGGGGTTCTGCACTCCTCTGCATAAAGTTTAAAAAATATTGCATTGTAACTTGACATGGGTAGTGATGTAATAATGCGACGCACAGAAAAAATCCTGTGAGATGATGAAAAATACAGCTGGTTTGCCAATAAAAATATCTACAAAGACAGATCAAACCAGTACCCCATGTCCTACAGGAGACAGATCAAACTAGTATACCATGTCCTACAGGAAAAACAGATCAAACCAGTTTAACATGTCCTACAGGAAAGACAGAACAAATCAGTATACCATGTCCTACAGGAAAGACAGAACAAACCAGTATACCATGTCCTACAGGAAAGACAGAACAAACCAGTTTAACATGTCCTACAGGAAAGACAGAACAAACCAGTATACCATGTCCTACAGGAAAAACAGATCAAACCAGTTTAACATGTCCTACAGGAAAGACAGAACAAACCAGTATACCATGTCCTACAGGAAAGACAGAACAAACCAGTAACCCATGTCGTAGAGGAAAGTGGGTTATTTTGCACCCCATGCAACTGGAACATAAGAATAAATTGACGCTGGAGCCACTTTTCCAGCGTGGAAGGTTTCTGCAGCAGTGATAATAATGTTCTGTGACCATAAAGGCTCTAATAGATAATAATGTTCTGTGAACATAAAGGCTCTAATAGCCTTAAGCAGATGGTCTGTTCTAACTCACTTTTGTGAAGCAGGAAGCAGTTCTTTTATTTTTGGCACTTGTGACTCAGGAATGTTAAAGCCATGTTTGAGCCATGATTAGAAAATACAGAAGAACTCAAACAAAACCAGCCCTTTGTGGAATGTAGTGGATGTTTACTTCTATATGTCTGATTATTATAGGATGGAATTAGACATGTGTCATTTAGTAGTAGCCTCGTTAGAACAGGGTGTGGGAGAAGAATCAGTTTTTTTTTTTCACTGAAACACATACTTTTCCAGTTCCCCCATATTTTCTAAACTTTGCACATTTTTTGCAAATTCACACAATTCCACCGCATAAAATCACATAAAACCCACATATTCCATCACATAATCAAAGATTTTTGCCAGCATTTTTCTGGAGGGATTGACATATTGGTGAAATATAGTGTATAAGTCTGAATTATTCCGAATCTTACCTTTTCAGTGCTACCAGTGATTATTTCCTTGATAAACATCAGTTACCCCTGGTTGACTTTAATAAAACACATGAATACAACTATGAGCCAGTGTTCTGAACGGCTCTTTGACAGGAACAGCTCCTCTTTATCCGGCTCCCGTCACAGAGCCATACATCCCATATCTATTTTATTTCCCTCGTACCTGTCTCCTCCAGGGTGATGATCATGGTGCCAGGTCCGAATGAGTTCCATGCAGTGCAGTTGTACGGTGAGTGGAAGTCAGACTCCATGACGTTGTTGATAGTGAGGGTGGAGAGGACGGCCCCGCCCTGGGATGGAGGTTTACTCTGCTCCACGGTGTATCGCTCCATCAGGGTGCCCTTTTCTTTCTCCCACACATTCTCTTTCCACGCCCAAACCTGAAAGACATACACATTTTGAAGATTTAGTCGTGGTGTTCACTTTAACGTGCTAAGCCTTTGAATTTTGTAGATGGAGCTCAGACTGAAACTTGTTCCAGGCATCAGGAGCTGAAAAGATTAGTCCATTCAGCAGTGATTGTAACTTCCAAGATTCCAGGTTAACCCTTTCATGCATACTGGTCACTCCAGTGGACAGCTATTCTCCAGCTGTTCTCTTGTATATTCATGGATTTTGTTGTTCTTTTCATAGCTTTTTTTTTTTTTTTTTTTTTTTACACATATCTTTATTAAAGTTTTAAGACACCACATATCTTTTCTGACATGAATTGGTAACATTATGTAGATCTCTCCTGAGCATAGACCCCCAGAATCACAAGCCCTCCCCATAATTTTCACACAATTTATCAGTAAATACATGTTTCCGTGCATCAAAAATTAAACGTGGTGTCCAGCTAAGTAGACATTTTTGCAACTTCATGAAAAATACGTTCATAATTTTTTTTTTTCATTATTATTTTTTTTATGTATTTTTAATTTTTTTTTTAGTATTTTTATTTTATTTATTTATTTTTTAAATTCATTTTTCAGTAGAAAATGTTCAATCACATTGTTTTTTTCATGCCTAGAGAGGAATAAAAACACTCAGGAAAAAATTTTGATTAGGGTTCTCATAATTCGTGCATGAAAGGGTTAATAAATAAAAATTGTTTGTAAATTTAAATATACCAGTGACTGTGGCGATGAGCAGATACCGATGACTACTTTACTGTAGAAACACAGTGATGAGTGAGAGAACCACAGAACCTCATTCTCTGACTTTGGATTCTTCTACCATATTTAAAGGTGCGGGAGACTTTCGTGACCAATTTTTCATCAAATCTGTCAAACTTCAGTCATAGCCTAAGTATGACGAATCTGTAAGTCTTTCTGTGAGTACTCACCTGAATCTCTTCCCTCATGGTGAACAATTTCTTAGTGCCATCCACCATAAACAAATCATGTGTTTACAAACACAGCCAGTAGGTAACTCGGGCATTTTTGGAATTTGGTCGCGACGTGCATTGTGGGAAACGGAAGTTCACGCAGCCACCTGACAGCAGCAGCACAACCATATGATATTATATGGATGAAACAAACATGACGCGGAAACGGCTGAAACGCGGAAATGGCTGGAGGAATATGCATAGAGGGAAGGGAGCTCCTGCCGTTTCTGTGTTGTGTCTGTAGCAGCTGCCGCTGTCAGGCGGCTGCGTGAACCTCCGTTTCCCACAATGCACATCGCGTCAAAATTCCAAAGATGCCTAAGTTACCTCCCGGCTCTGTTTGTAAACACATGGTTTGTTTATGGTGGATGGCACTTCGAAATTGTTCGCTGTAATGCAAGAGATTCAGGTGAGTAATCACAGAAAGACTTACGGATTCGTGATACTGAGGATATTACTGAGGTTTTACAGATTTGATGAAAAATTGGTCACGGAAGTCTCCCGCACCTTTAACTTCGAATTAAAAACTGTGCTGTAATTTTTAGGTTGACAAACAGACATTTTCTCAGAAATACAATCATGAATGCACGCATGCAGTAAGTGCATAAGTGTGAAAAGTCAGGCAGGTTTTCCAGTTTAAAATACGCTGAGGTAGAAGTTTGAAGTCATTAAATATGGAGCAGGGCCATATCAAATATACATAGACCCTTATGTTGGGCTAATGTACCTTTTAACCTGGTTTGGTAAAAAAGGATATAATCAAGATGAGGCAAGGGAGAGCTTAAAAAAACTGCAGATATTATGGTTTTAGTGGAGCGTCTTTTTTGTCTCTGCCTCTCATAATCGCACTTTGTCACTTTTTCTCCCAGAATCCATGTTTCGTTTCCGCTGTCTGTCTCTGTTTCTTTTTCTTCAACCCTCATTGTCTCTTGTACACGCACTCACACAGCATCATGCTTCATATTTTATAAGTCCTTGTGTCTCTGCATTAAGCCAAGGCTATAATGTCGTATCACATTATACGCTCTGAGCTCTGTGCTGGTGCAGCAGGGGGCCGAAGCTTCCTAAAAGCTCTGATTTCTGTCATGTTGGCACTGCACAATTGGATAATTGACGCTGAAAGGTACAGAATCGCTCTCTCTCCCTGTCTCTCCTTCACTCTAGCCTTCAAACTCAAATGCCATTACTGAAGTTATTTCCACATCTTTTGGCTTTTTTTTTTTAAATTTGCGATCACTTTGCTTGGCTTTTTAGGGTTTATATCATATACCTCTCATTTTGTTACTTACATAACACTCAGACACTTCACATTAAACTGTAGTTTGATCAAGTGTTGCACTCAGCAAGTTATGGCGTATACACGAGGATTTTCCATTTCAGTTTGCTGCAGAAGCAATCTGTGAAAAGCTTTCATCTAAAGATATGAAGGTTATCACTTTGACTAAAACTGCGAGTGTCTGGATGGTCCACTGAACCCTTCATGCTGACCTGAACTAAGATGATGGTGGTTTACCTGTATGATACACCAGTGGAGCTAAATGATTAATCAATTAATTGACTAAAATCTATTTAAAAAATTATCCAATTACAGTTTTCCTGAATTAAAGTTACATTTCCTTAATTTCCCTGCTGTTAAACATTGGTTCCACTGTTGTGTTTCATATGGACGCCTACTGTGACGCACAGGATTTAAACTGTGTTTAAGGTTCCATGTTATTTTTGGCTTTTATACTTGGGATTTTTTAATCACTTTGGCTTTAATTCTTATGATGTTGTTACATATTTTGGTATGGATTTAGGGTCGTGCAATAGTTTTATTTACTTTTGTACTGGTGCTGTACCCTGTCCCATGTTTCAGTATGCCATGTCATAGTATTGCTGTCACGTGTCTGTAGTGTTATTTATTATTATGTGTCTGCACTGAGCTGTCTTCTCATTTGTACTTCTCTGTGTGATGCTGCAGCACCCGTGCACTATTGCTGATAACAAATTTTCCCCCGGGGACAATAAAGTATATCTTATCCTATGTTATCTTATTTATTTGAGTAGAACTGAAACCCCTAATTGACTCAAATCGATTAAGAAAATTATTATAAAATTATTTGATTGCAATTTTCCTGAATCAAAGCTTCGTTTCCTTAATTTCTCCGCTGTTAAACTTTGGTTCCACTGTTGTGTTTCACACGGACGCTGACTGTGACGCATAGGATGCCAGGATTTACACAAACAACATGGAGCGTAGCTCAGAAGAGACAGGGACAAAAAGACAGAAAATGTTTATACGTTGACTTTTCTCCAGTGGAACCATCACTTGCTCCTTTAAACTCTGAAGCTTTAACACAAACATTATAAATCTGAGTGTGTATTTGTTTCAGTTGGATGTTAGTTTAACGTTCAGTTGGTATAAGTTAGTAAGTTGGATCCAAATGTTTTGAAGACTGACCTGACAGATTGTTTGTAAATGTCATTGGAGTGGTTTGTTGTTGTTTATATCTATAGAAATTTGTATTTTTATACTGTTGTTATTGTTGTTGTTATTTCTATATATTTTTTTTATAAATCCCTTTACTGTTATACTTTTTTGTGGTTGTTGTTTCAACTGGTTCTGGAGTAAAGAACAAGTTGTTTATCACTTTCAGACATGTCTGTTTCACATTTTTACTGCCCCCCCCAAACAGTCATTTAACTGAATTGAATTGAAGAAAATAATCAATAGCTGTAGATCTACTACTAACATTAGCAGATTAGCACTCTAACACAAGCATCAGCACATCATTAATTTATAGTAATTGTTTGTGAAATGTATAGAATTTTATTGCAAACAATCCACTAGTTGTTTGAGCCTTATTTACCTGTAGTCTTGTTGAATATACAAACGTGCCTTTAATGAGAAATGTCTGATTATGTAACTAGGTAACTGTGTAACTGTGATAAACTTTGGGATTATAGTTTCATATTTAATGTATCATCTCTTGCCCATCCTGTACAACCAACTAACTTGTGATACAGCTGAAGAACGATGGTGTTTATATTGGTCATAACTGCTAACTTCAGCAGAAAACATAAAAAAGTAGCCTGAAAATCTACATTTTGTTTTCAGGGCAGACAAGGAGTGAGCCAGATACAATCTGAAAAGGTCGCATTCCCCTGCGGGAGATGACAACTTCCAAGGATGGACTTACAATCTTATCAGGTGGGGGTGTGCTGGCGATGTAACACTTGATCTCTCCTCTCTCTCCTCTGACGGCGTACTGGACCGGATCGCTGGAGATGATTGGAGGGCCTGGTCAAGTGAGACCGGAGGAGTTAGACAGAGATAGAGAAGACATGGTGGAAAATAAAAAAACAGGACAACAAATCACTTTAGAGGCACCGTACCACGCAACAAATCCACAACCAGTTTTACTCATCTATGTGAAAGACCTTCACAGATTTACATTTACAGAGTCAAATAGGACATCCAAACCAATCACAGCTTTACAACTTGACTAAAACAACACTGTACCACAAAACTGTGCCACAGCCATAATGAATGCAGCTGTTATGACTGTTTAAGGACATAAAATCTTTTCCAACAGATGGTACACTATACTGTATAAACACTGTCTAATAAAGTTCAAATGAATAGTTTATTGTTCTGCAGTATGGCATAAATGATAGTTTAATACGTGTATCACAGAAAGATTGAAATGACTTGGCAGGTTAATTATGCCAATAGGATGTTTGACAAACTGTAGGATGAAGAACAGTTTTTACCCAATGAATGCCACCACACTCTATGCAGAAAAAAATATCTGATGTGCATATGGTTTGAGGGAACAGTGACAATGAAAGAATCAGTAATGGATCCAGAAAAAAATGGAAGGGGGAGGGGGGGGGGGGTGGCAGAAGAATGGTGTGGTTCAGGGTCGGAGCCTCGGTGGGTGAAGCAAAAGTAACATTATAAATGTTTCAAATTACATAAACTGTATTTTTTAAATTATTAATATCATACAATAATAAAATAAACACAAATGAACCTCATAATGTGACCACTTCTGGAAGAGTTGGCTTTAATAAGGTTGGACTCAGTTATGACATTGAATTCCATTGCATTCCAAATAATTTGTAATTAAAACAATAGGATACAGCAGAGGTCTAAGCCTAAGACAACTTTGTGTGATTCACTCAGTCACTGTCTGTGTTCAAACATATTTCATATTCAGTCCATGCAGTTCTATAGTTCCACAGTAGAATCATACATTCATACCTTCTGTGGCTGCTCGTTTGTTTTTCATTCAGACCCAAACGCTGCTGGAATAGACACTTGTCTCTTCATGATTAGACTTTAGTTTAGATTTAACTTCCTTTAACAAATAGACTCTTGTCATAAATGGTGCGTGTGCAGTTGACCCCCCCCTCCAATACAAGAGACAGAAGAGCCGCGACGCACATGTGGACGGATGGCTCAGCAAGTAAGTAAATCCACTATTGCAGAACGTATGCTTTTGCACGAGTGAATGGTTTCCCATCGTTTTCTACCTATTTGTATTTTTTATAGTAGGTTCTATATGATGCGCAGATTTAATTTTGTTGTACTTGTTATAATGATTCTATTCTATTCTATTCTAGCTGGTTGTGTTCCCAGCTGCCAATAATTTGTTTGGATGACATGTCTTTCCTTAAACCTAACCATGTCAGTAATCAGTAGTAACCAATCAGAACCTACACCGAAGCACAAATACCTTCATAATAAGAAGATGATTATTGAGTTATTGGTTCTTTTGAACAATAACAGTGCTTGTGTGCTGATATGAGGTGTGTAGGCATGAGGTGGAGACTGTTTTGTACTAGAGTTCATGCATTAGTAGACGTTAGGTCTATTTCCAAACGAAAGTCTGTCTCACTCACCTACATGCATGTACACTGATCACTGATGTAACTGATGTGACACTTTTTCTTTGGCATAAGTCCATGTACTTGCTCTTGCATTCTACATTGTCGCTTCTGTGCTGTTCAACATTATCTAGCAGTAGCTTAGAAACAGCTAACGAATCTCACACAAACCTTTCATATTGAATGTGTTAAGTATGGGCATCAGTACTATCAGACCCATACTGTGGACTATACTAATGTATAGGCTAATGCTAAACTATGCTAAAACAATGTATAATAGGAGTAAGTTGTTGTTCTTACTGTCTTAAGATAATTTAATGTTGTTATTTTGGTGCTACATGAATAAATCTGAAATGTTAATATATGGAACTAGTTGATGGCAAATATGTTTCAATGAATGTTATGTATTTCTGTTTTTCATTGATGCTGTTTTTTTCTATGTGATGTGAGTCTATTTTCTGTCCTTTAAAGCTTTTAACTTGATTTGTTTTATGAGAACACATCAGCGAACTGAACGTTCCCATTGTCTGGTCAGCATAGATTTGAGGTAAATTTGCCTTTTGTCATTGTGTTCTTGGGGAGTACATTTGGATTTATTAAGTAATTGCTGGACTCCTGAGTTCAGACTTTGAAATATTTGCTTTGGCTCTGGTTCAGGCCTGAAAAATTAGCTCTTGGGTTTGGGTCAGGCGAAGGATAAGATTAATCAGGCCAGGTCGGCCCACTTAATACTCTACTTCATATATCACCGGCCTCAGCTGATGAACAGCATTATGGGAGATCAACAAACACATTATAGGGGTTCAGATGGTTCCATCGGTGTGTAGGGAGGTCCATTCCCACTGGTTTCTTTTCTTTTCTTTTCGATAATACCTGTTTGTAATTCCACTGTTTCTCGTTACTTACCGTTGACAGTGAGTGTAACCTCCGTTTCTCCGACTCCAATGCGAGGTACGATGGCCTTACATACGTACTGGCCGGCATCTGCCTGGCTCACTGATTTCAGATACAGCTGGTTGTTGTTGCTGAGTACCTGGAAAGAAGATAAAACATAGGACAGTAGGTTTTTGAGGTGAAGACCGGAGCTAGACAGACTGGGAGCGATGTTAAGAGGAGGGAGGGAGAGCTATATTTAATTCATAAAACAAGTTGATTTACTCAGCAGGCCCCATTAGTTTTTTTTTTCCTGGAGCCTTTCTTAACTTGTTAGGCATAAATTAAAGATTTAAGATACGAAGACGGCGTTTCAGTACTAACCGCCTGCATTACAACTGAGCAAACATTTATGAAGTCTGGATTTTAGACTTTAATAAATGTTGGGATTTGGGTTTTCAAGAGGACTTGTATATAGTTCTGGGGCCGGTCTTTCCTCTTGTATAATTGAAAAGTATTTACTGGTAAATGAAATTTCAACATTTGTTCTCACCATGCTCGAGCCCTTCTTGGTCCAGGTGAGAGTGAGAGGGGGGTTTCCGGACCACTTGCAGTTCAGGGTGACGTCAGAGTCCACGTCCACCGTTACAGGTCTGGGCTCCACAACCAGGATGGGACCAACTGAGGAACAAGGATTTAAAGGAGTGATATTTTGCTGTGATATTTAAATGGAATTCTGCATTTTCAAACATTTCCCTGTGGTCTACATAAACTGTAAATGCTCTGCTTGGGTCTGAATTCTTCATTCATTCAACTCCACAGGTCCATCTTCAACCTTTTGAGCGCTGGCCTTTTAAATGCACATGACTCCACTCCCTCCAGGTTGTTGACCATGCTTTTTGTTCCGTTCAGCCACTTGTGTTTGTTAATCCAACCAACAACTGAACATTTTAGGTAATCAGCTCGAAGCTCAGACATATTTTCAGTATGGACTACAACCGCTGCTGCTGATAAACAATTATGTCGTACTCAGAGAAATGTTCATCAGAAGTCTTGACCCTAAATGTGCAAATGTTGTGACGGAACTACTTCTAAAATGTAACAAATTTAGCAGGAATTAAAACAGGTTGTTGAAATCCACTCGATTTTTGCCAGAATGAATATAAAGATAGCTTTGCAGCACCTGAAGGGTTCAAATTCAAACTTTATGAACTATTAGGGTCCAAATACACAAATAAATGAGCCAAAGACTAATAAAAGTCCATTTAGCAAAATATGACCCTTTATGAGACACAATTAGGTGGAACTCACTGAAAAGCCAGCACATTAGAAACATGTGGTTCAATGGCAAATACTTTTGAACAGGTAGAAATGAAATCTGTCACAGCAGTTCCAGTCTTTTCCTAGAAGACCCCGCATAAAATGTCCTCATTAACCCATAAAGACCCAGAGGTATTTTTGTGTCAATTTCTGAGTGAATTTTTTCTCTCAATTTAACCTTCCTTACGTGATTTATCACCAGTTATCGTAGTATTATCCTTTGCATTTTTCAGTGTAAATCATGTATTTTCCTATATTTAATTCACTGATCATGTAGATGTTCATAAAAGCTCAGAGTAAATTCAAAGGATATTGAAACTGACTTTTTTTTAAGCTAAATTCAGTTTCCACGGTAACTACTGAGCCTCTGAACATCCAAATGGGTCATATCTGATGAAAAGATGAAAAACTGTTTTTTACACCAGTTTTTTACTTGTATTGATAGGATTATTGGATCAACAGGTATTAAACATTTTAGATCAATAGATAATTTAGGTTGGTGGTGGATGTTTAGGTCTCTGTGGGTTAAAACTATTAATGTGGCAAAGCGGAAATGGCAATTTCTCTCTTAATTGCATTTCCTGTTAAAACAAGTGCATCACTTCAAAAAAAAATGGGGTCCTCTGATATTGCTATACAGGATGAGAACATTTATGTTTGTGACAAAGAAAATGACACACATTAATATTATTTTTCTACTTTACCTATCACACATTAGTTTGTTTTAATGATTTCAACACTTTTAAGTGGAAAGTTGTAACACTGTAATGTAAAGCCACTGTTGTTGGAAGAAAAAAATATTTATTTTCTGTATTGCAAATACTAAAGAGTAAAAGCGTACAGCAACAGCGCTGATGGCACTGTGCACTGTCAGTACAAGAAAAACAAAAAAACATTACGATATTAATGTTTTCCAAATGACTCATATCTTTCAACTGATATCAGTCCTGGTCCAAACAATTAACTATTTTCAGAATTTCAACCCATTTTCAACCCCCCTGCCTCATCAGCTGTATGTGCACATTAGCATGTACACACACAGGCAATTTTCTCCACACACACAAACACAAATTAGTCAAATCTACGATCTCTGAAGTGAGAGCTCTGGACTGAGAGCCTGATATAACAGAATGCATGATTTTTGCTGGAATGGGCCTGCGATCAAAAATTGCAAGTTTTAATGGGTTTCAATGGGGGCATTTTTGTCCCTGAGGATCTGAATGTTAGCATATTGGCTACACAGTTTATATAGACTAATTAGAGGAGCTGAAGTTCTTCCAGTGGTTCAATATTCAACATTTGTGCATATGTTTATGCAAAGTTTGTGTTGGAGTCTGTTTTGAGTGTTGAAGCTGCTGGATTATTGATTATTATTGGTTAAGTAACTCTATTATTAAGCCATCAATTGTCCTGTTCATCCAGATCCTTCCAGTGATTTCGACAAAGAGGACTTGTTTTGGCCCTGAAAATCCATATCCTCTTTCTTCTACGTTTTTAATACTTTCTTATACACCTCCAAACTTTTAGCTAACACTACGTTGTGTTAACATCAGCAACTGGGCTCCAACACAAACATCATTTAAGTACATGAGTATGCCACAAAACTTCAACTCTTAAGTATATCTGAGTGTTGCATTTCATATCAACAGAATGAAATATGGCCACTGACAGCAGAGGAGTAGTCCATAAAACAGTATTTAAATCAATTATCAACAATCAAACAACAGTCCTCTGTCTGATGTTTAGACTGTGGTCATATTCCCAGTGTCACTGCACTTACATGTCATTTTTCACCTCTATCATTTGGAACATTACAGTTTATCCTGCATCCTACGGTTTAATTTTGCACCTTACAGTTTAATTATTCAGGTTTTTATTTTTATGTATTTATACATTCATGTATTTATTTATTTTTTATCCAGGTCTGTCTTCATATTTGTAATTTATTATGTATAGTGTGTTTGCTCTCTGTTGTATTTTTCTATTTCTTTTTTCCATCCATCCATCCATTCGTAAAAAAAACCCTAAAGTGTCATGACAGCTGAAACCATGTGATGGACAGCAGACAGAATAGGTAAAGGCACCACTTTAACATATAGCTGATAAATTGAAATAATAAGAATTATGACTGAAGTTACAAAAAAAATGTAAACTGTTTTTTTAGTTATGCTTCTGAATGAACAGAAAAATCAATTGTCGATGGTTCCTGTTTGAATTGCGTCACTACTTTCTCATCAAATTCAGTTTTATGAGCCGTACTGTCTTAAAGGCAGTACAGTAACTTCTAGTTTTTGGTTAAACAGCCTTTGTTGCTACATGTAATACACATCACCAACTTTGACATGGCTGACACCTCGTTCGCCTCATTCTTCAAGAGCAAAGTGAAAAAGTGAAGTGAAAATTACTACAAGTCTGTTCATGCTGAAGCTGCAAAGACATTTTCAGATTTTCAACAGATCATGGATAGAATCAGTTATGATGCAACTGCAACTTTCTGCAACTTTCTTGACATGTAAAATTATCTTTTAAACTGACAAACATCGTGTGCATATGTTGGCAAAATTCTCACCAGATCAAAAAATTACTTGTTTTTCGCCATAGACTAATATTTTTGTCTAAAATAAGGTCCGGTAGGGCTAAACAGTAATGAGTGGGACTTTGGCTCTCTACACTGCAAAAATTAAAATCTTACCACATGTATTTTTCTCATTTCTAGTCAATATATCTCATCACACTTAAAATTAGACATAATCACCTAAATAGTAACTTTTCAGTGAGATATAAGAACTTATTTTTAGGCAACAGATCTTGAAAATCTTATTTCAAGAAATCTTACCAAGAAAATTTTCACTTGTTTCATTGGCAGATTTTTTGGCTTCATTCAAGATTTTTTTTTTGCCTAATTCAAGCCAAAAAATCTGCCTATGGAACAAATGAAAATTATCTTGGTAAGATTTCTTGAAATAAGATTTTCAAGATCTGTTGCCTAAAAATAAGTTCTTATATCTCACTGAAAAGTTACTCTTGAGGCGATTATGTCTAATTTTAGGTGTGATGAGAGATTTTGACTAGAAATGAGAAAAATACTCTTGGTAAGATTTAAGATTTTTTCCAGTGCATTGCCATGACAACAAAAACAATATTAAGAAAAAGAAAGGGGGGTTTTACAATTCCTAAAACATGTTTGGTGATGCATTTTGGTTGTATTATTGGTAATAATGTAAGAAAAAATGATAGATTTTTGTTTAAAATACTATTAGCAGCCTGTAAAAAGACTATTACCAAAAAAATGGTGCAGATTAGAACCACCTACAACTAACAACTGGATACAAACTGTGATTGGAATATTTGAGATGGAGATTCTGACCCATAGACTGAGGACTGAAGAAGAACAGTGTCATGATAAATGGAAGAAATGGATAATATTCATTTCAGCGTCACACTTCTAAAAACAATTGTTAGTCACAAGGTTTATTGTAGTCAATGTATCCCAAATGTCCCCTATGTTTGTCTTGTTTTGTAATGTACATGAAATAAACCACAAAAATAAAATAAAAAAAAAAAAGAATAAGGAGGGGCACCGCTTCCAACATATATTTGATAAATGGCAATAATAAGATTCAAATTCAGATTCAGATACACACACACACACACACACACACACACATATATATATATAGATAGTTATTTCAGATTGAAAAAAGAAAACCCCTTCTTCTTATAGAACTTCAGGAGAAAGTCTTTGTGTTTTACTCACAGTGCACATCCACTAGGATGCTAACGTTGGTGCTTCCCACAGCATTGAACACTTGGCACGACACCGGCTCGGTGAAGAAGGAGTGATCTGCTGTGGTGACAAACACACTCTCCCGGGCCCCCTCCAGCAGGACCCCACCTTTAGCCCACCTGAGGCACAAATACATCGCCAAGTTATTAAAAGCACTGACAAGATTACATGTGTTGTGACTCAGTCTGTTGAGAGGAGGATTATCATAAAGGTTGGTAATGAGCCAAACCTAACAGTAAAAAGTCAATATTAGACAACTGGGTTTTTATGTTATCATTACAAACTATCAGTCAGCCATAAATAGCAACTTGATGCCAAAACCTGAGTATATGATTGCAGGTTAAATATGTAATTTTCCCTTCACTTCTGTTCCCCATACTTCATCTTGCCAAATGTATCTCAAAAGCCTATAACCATACTCCGAATCTGCCATTAAATGACATTTTAATATACGCTCAATAGGCCTAGAGCCTAAGCACCTGGCACTGATCCCATACTGAGACCCTCTGGTCCAGTTTCCAACCACAGACTCTGAACTACTTTGTTTAAAGTCCCATATCTAGCAATTTCAGTACTTTTAATGCTGGATCTTCAGATACAAATCAGTGTTTAATTGTGCAATTGTTCAATACTGTCACCGATTCTGGTTTGTAAGCAGAAATTACAATTCAGGATCACCTCCACAGAGTGATACAAGTAGAGTGGAATAGATGAGAGGAAAACTATTGGCATTTAACAGATGTGCAATCTGGCCCTGGACATTCTGTGGGACCAGCATTAAAAAATCAGCCAGACCTGTAGCCCATGATGGGGGGGTTAGCAGTGGCCTGGCAGGTGAAGGTCACTCTCTCACCCTCCAGGACAGAACGAGGCTCGATGGAGAGGGTCACTGTGGGGGGGTCTGTACCAGGAAAGAGGTCAACACAGAGTACAATGATCAAACAACACAACCTAACATTTCTTAGGTAAAGAATACAGAGCAGGTCAGATTAGGATGAGTCCACGGTCCAAAAACATGATGATGGGAGGGGCCAGGTCAGCGGATCATAGGGTCAGAAAAATAGACCTGATGAGAATGTGGATAAACTTCTCACAACAAAGGAGATCCAAGAAGAGGAAATGGAAGGAGTTGTTTTCTGTAGTTCAGTTGGATATAGAGCAAAATGTATGTAGGTTAAAACATGTACTGAATTGTCTAACCTGTGTGCAAAAGAGACATCTGGTACACCAGTGTGCTCAGGTTATTGTAGTGGGAGGAAAGAAGTGTTCCAAAGATGAAAGTAACAAGAGACTGGAGTTAAGAAGACGCACAAAGAAGAGGTCACATCTGTAGGCACTTCTGTTCATTTTTACATGATCAGTATTTACACTTCCTAAAATAGAGGAAATGTAAGTCCAAGATGGATGTAATTAGATTTCATTTGACTTTAAATATGGCCAATGAAATTAAATAAAAGTTTTTTTCAATATTATGGATGAGTTATGGTTTTAACCTTTAAAGACCCACGACAATTTTTGTCACAACTTCAATGAACAATGATTTTTTTTTTTGGGGGGGTGGGGGGGGGGGTGGAGGGGTTCTCAAGTGATATGTCACCATTTATTGTATTATCCTCTGCATTTTGCAGTTTCCACTCAAAATTATGTATTTTCCTTTATTCAATTCACTGATTATGTAGATGTTCATAAAAGCTCAGAGCAATTTTAAAGGTTATCATATCAAAGCACAAAAAAATTAGGGAAAACTGACTTTTTCAAAAAAGTATATCCTTAACTGAACATAAACCCAGTGTGTTCATTGATCCAACTCCGTGGGTTTTACTGGTGAATTAATGTAGAAGATGACGGTGTTTCCACCGTCACTACGGAGCCTCTGAATGTCCAAATGGGTCATATCTGATGACCATAAAAAGATGACAAACTGCATTTTATATGAATTGTTTACATGAATTGATAGGATTAGTGGATCAACAAGTATTAAATATTTTACATCAGTAGATGTTTTTGGCTGATGGTGGATGTTTGGGTCTTTAAGGGTTCATCATATCTTTTCTGGACACATGAACTGATGACAAAACCTGATTCAGAGTTACTCTTTCTTTTCTAAAACTATGTGCCATGAATGACCTGAGATACATACAATTATTACTGTATATTACAAGAAACAGGTTGCATCTTGATTTTTTTTTTTTTTTTAGAATTTACAGAAAGCAAGATAATTAACTAATTAACTAATTAATTTAATATGTTACCCCATCCTAAAAGACACTAATACGAACCCTAAAATTGCTCAACCTTGTAGATGTTAAGAGTTAAATATACACCAGCAGTATAGGGACAACCATTTTGCTACATTGAACCCCCAAATACAGTAGTAAATGTGACCAATGCAGAGTCGGTGTATTTGATCATGTTTTAGTCAGTGTAAGGGATGAAGCCTCATATGAAGCCTAACTACACCTATGGTAGTTGAAGGTAATAGTTAACGCTGTGGTCATTTGAGAACGTTACCTACCTCTACACTCTTCCTGTTTATGACCTTAGGAACAAGGACAACACAGGCAAAACCTCCTAGTTGGAGTTTTCGCCAGAAAATTAAGAGTTATGTTCCTTGACAGGATTTGATATGTTCTAAATGACTTCATATGACAAATATTCATATTCCAAATAAATGATCATGAATAGGGAAAATTCTCTCCCTTTCATCATGCACACTTTGACACCACCTTTTAGGTACCACATCCCTTTTAAATGGCTTTACTGAATACTTGTCTCTAATTGGTTGGCATTTTGGTACATTTTTTACTGTACGTTATGTCCAAGCATAGAATGCATTTTCGTAATTTTGCTGCAGCTAAACATTGGTTCCACTGTTGTGTTTTATACGGACGCTTTGAAGACTGCAGTGACATATTGTTTGTAGATTTCATTGGACTTGGTTGTCGTAGTTTGTATCTATAGATATTTTTATATATACTTTTATAAAGTTGTTATCGTTGTTATTTCTATACAAATATATTTGTATACTAATGTGTTGACCTGTGGATTCCCACGGGTCTAAATGTTGTAGTTTTTGTTGCGTATTTGTGCATGCTGTACCACATTTGTCCAACAGTCACTACCAAAGCGTTCTGGCCATAGCAACATTATTGTAAGGCCATTGTATTCCAAAATTACTAATATCTCCGAAAATATTGGTCCTATCAACTTGCCATTTTTGCTACTGTCTTCCTTGACCAAAAATACATATGTATGCCAAACTACAGTAGTCAGCTCTTTCTGGATTTTGTGTGATTCTCGAGACACACATACGCATAAAGACAGAGTCCACTGGGCTTTTATAAGTTAGATATCTTTTTACTTTTACACTTTTTGTGGTTGCTGTGGAATAAAGGGTTATTGGTGGTTTTCAGACATGTCTCTTTCACATTTTTACTATTTCTTTCACCTATTCAAATAATAATTTCATCGAATAAAAGAAAATAATCAATAGAATAATCGATTACAAAAATAATCAACAGCTGCAGCTCTACTGGAAGTAATAAAATTATTTCCAAATCAATATTTATGTCAAATTCTTTAATTCTCCACCCAGTAGCCATGCAGTCACAGCAGCTGATCCTGTTGTGCTTTACTTTGCTATAATCAAAGGCTCACTGTACATTATCCCTTACACATCAAGCGCAAAATGGATTAAGACGTTTTTCCTGTATTTAATAATGCTGTAAATGGCATTGAATTGACTGCTGCAAACCTTGGTAAATCACACTGAAACAGAAGCTCCTACAAATGCATTTGCAATAAGACCAGTTGCAAAAATAACTGTCTTCAAAAAATCCATACAGTAGTTTTTTTTAACACCGTAAGAGGGTTTGTGCTGTGTCTTTTCTTCCTCGTCCCTGCTTCTCTACAGTTCCATGTACTGCCTCTGGGGTCAAATAACACTATTGGGCTTTTTTTTAAAGGTTTAACTGCACCTTCTTTGTGAACATTTCTTATTTCTTCAGGAACAAGATCACAACCTTTCAGAAACAAAAAAGCGTTTCAAGGTTTGTTTTTTTTTTGTTTTAGAAAATCAACTTGCTGAACTGCTTAAGGTGAAAATTAATGGGCCTGAAATTTGGTCTACATCAGCTCCACTCAGCTGAGCGTCACCTATGCACCTTTACACCCACAAAAACAACAACAACAACAACAACAAATAAACAACATACGGTGGACATTGAGCATGACAGAGGCCCGCTTCCCCATGGGCACTGCCGGATTACTGGCAACGCAGGTAAAGTTGCGGCTGCTGTCGGTGTCGACCGGCGTGATGGGCAGGTAGCTCCGGGTCGTCACCCTTTTCCTGTCCGACAGCACTTCCTGTTTAAGAGAGAGAGAGAGACGGAGAAGCAAGAGCAGGAGAGGGGGGTTTTGGGTAAAATTTGGAAAGAGGAAGAAAGATCAAAGCCAGAGGAGGAGGAGCGTGGTGAAGGGAAAGGAGAAAAGGACGAAAAAGGAAAGAACAGGGAGCATCATGGGAGAAATAAGAAAGGAAAAAGGGGAGGAGAAGGGAGAGAGACATAGGAGGGTTATTAATGGATCCAAGGGAGACAAAAAATACAATAAAATAGAAATAGAAGTCTGGTGGTAGAAATACAATAAACAAGTTTTAGATCTTAAAGTATGTGGAAAAGGGAGGATGGAATACCTGAGTTTAAAGTGGTTTTAAACGTACGCTCAAATAGTTGAACTTTATATATGCAGTGTATTTGCAGTAAGGTGAATAAAATGAATGAAGCTGTTATATGTTATAACTTCTACATATTTTTTAGTTGGAGTCAAAAGCCCAAAACTTGTATTAAAACAAAACTCATCAATAATGATAACTTAAATACAGATGTACAGCTAGGCGACAAATACAGTTAAACCAAATGTACGTTAGGGTCAAAGGGCAGTGTCAGAGCACCTTCATATTGATGCTACACATCTGTAAAATGTAATCAGTCCACGTGGCTCATGACCCACAGTGGACCTTCCACCTCTCAGCCCACATGAAAGAGGATCAGACAGCAGCCAATCATGGCGTAGGCCGTGGCTGTCCAACAGCCAAAACCCATCAGATACCAAAATCCATCTAAACCCATCAGCTGAAACTCACATGAATGTGAAGGCTGTAACACTAGTCTTCACACTGGTCCCAACTCAGCACTTTTGTTGCTAGATTTAGCAACTTTTCAGACTCCCTAGCAAATCTTTTTTTTTTATTCTTTTTTTTTTCATAATGTACCTACCAACTAATTGAGCTATTTTGAAAATTTGTTTGGAAACTTTTAGCAACTTTTGAAAAGTGATTGAAATGTTAAAACACACACATTTTCCCTAAATGACCCCAGTTGATTTCCTGTGTCCCAGTCGTATAAACCCACAGTCTGTCTGTAGATGGAAAAGTCAGTGTTTCACATGTAGACCCTTTGTTGCTATATTTAGTGATTTTTCAGACCCCTCTAGAGACTCCTTATCAAAAAGCCACTAGTGACAACTCCATCCCCTCTCTCTGCTGTTATTGGAGATTTCTGGAGACTCTGAGGTGAAAACACATATGGTTGTTTGTCTGAAATAAATCACTGAATATAAATCAGTCCCATTGACATTGACAGTTTTCTCTATTGTCTCTTTTTGGTCCATTTCGATTGTTCATGTCGACTAAAAACTACAAATGTTTTGGTTAAAAAATACCAGTAAATCCTGTTTTACTGTGACTTGTTGTCATCTCCTAAGTAGACCATAAGGTTAAAAACCAAACCAAACTGAAGAAAATGAAGAGAAAAACTAAACCAATAAATCCAGGTCCAGAGGGTCTCTTTTGGGTCACTTTAGCCCTGGTCCCCAAGCCCGGTTAAAGGAGGACAATTGGAATTGGGACATAAAATAAAACTAGAATTGACAGAGTATAGTTCATTTGTAGTTCTAAACATATTTAGGCTGTTTTTATTCTCACTTTTTGTCTCTAACACATTGTTTTTCCTCTGTCGCCATCATTCATTACAATTACATGAACATTTACAATTATGCAAATTAGGAGATGACATCATTTAACAACTTCTAATGACTTTCAGGACAAACAGTACTTTCACTAAATGGTAAATGGTACCAGTTGCACCAGGTGAGTGTGTTTTATTGTTGATGGAATGCTTTTACTGACACAGTCTGATCACGTCCTGCATTGACATTGAGCCACCTGAGGAGGAGCTGCTCCTCTGTTTTCACTTGCTTTATGTGAGTTACTTTTATTTGCACTAATCTGCGATCATCATGCTGCACCATCATGCATCTATTAACTGACGTCTATCCCATAGATCTAAAAGCAGATGTGACTTTAGTCAGTGTTCCTTCAAACAATAACCAGTCTTTGTTACTGAAGCTCCTGTCATCTGTGCCCCAACAATGAACTCTCTTTCAAAGTCCCTTAGATCTTTTCCTCTTGCCATCTACAACCAAAATCAGAATCAACTGGGCCTGCTCAGCATATTTATACATGCCACAGACCATGACTAGATGTTAATGTAGAATACAGTACACCTGTGTGGAAGCATCTGCATTCGTCATTTTTCTCTACTCATTTAGTCTGGTTTTCCCTTTAATTCCACCCGTCTCTATATGGGCAGGGGAATATTTTTCAGCACTAAAATAATATAACATGAAGTGAGAAGGTGGGTGTTTTGCAATGCAACTACAAAATCTGTCAAGAAAGTGTGTACAGCCTTCACTGTAGTGTAAATGCGTGGTCAGTAACACAGTAACATAAGAGCACCATGTAATATGTATGAGCATGTGTAGGGAGCACAAATCTGGCAGCAAGATATGTAAAAACATCTGTGTTTGAGTGTGTGAGTCAGTGTTTGCTGTGTGAATCTAAAAGCATGAGTGTGCATATTGTCTGTGTGTGTGTGTGGTGTGTGTGTGCATGTGTGTGCACTGGATGGTTTATTTCCATGTGTAGGAGAATATATATGAGTATGTGAGAAGTGCGTGAATGTGGGAGAAAAAGCAAAATAAATGACATGGATTGTGTGGAAATGCCACCTTATGCTGTACATTTGTACAGTTGTGTAACGTAGAGTGCGTTAGTGCTGTCTCAGAGCATGCTCAGTAGAGCTAAAATGATTAATCGATTCGAATTGATTTAAAAAAAAAAAAAAAAAAAAATATTTGATTGCAATTTTCCTGAATGGAAGCTTTGTTTCCTTAATTTCTCTGCTGCTAGACATTGGTTCCACTGTTGTGTTTCATGCGGACGCTTATTGTGACACACATGACGCCAGGATCAACACAAATAACAGAATAGACGAGGACAAAAAGGACAAAAGTGTCTATATGTTGACTTTTCTACACTGGAAAAATCACACACTCCTTTAAACTTTGACACAAACATTATAAATCTGAGTGTGTATTTGTTCCATGTTCAGTTGGTCTAAGTTAGTAAATTGGATCCAAATGTGTTGAAGACTGACCTGACAGATTATCGGTTATAGATGTCATTTGACTTTATATATATAGTTGGGGTTTTTTTGTTTTTTGTTTTTTTTTAATATATTCTTTTACTTTTATACTTTTTGTGGTTGTTCTTACAGCTGATTCTGGAATAAACGACACATTGTTTGTCATTTTCAGACATGTCTGTTTCACATTTTTACTACTTTTCTTGCCTATTTAAATAATTAAAGAAAATAATAGACAGATTAATTGATTACAAAAACAACCAATAGCTGCAGCTCTAATGCTCAATACTGTCTGTGGGTATTACACGCAATTGCGTAAAAATTTGGACTCCAGTGTCACATAAGAAATTTGACATGGAACTCTGAACCAGATTCCAGCGTAGTAGGAGGCAGTAATGAACCCTAAACACCAGCCATTAAATAAAGCAATAAGAAGATGACAGTCAGACACTGAGACTGTTTCCATGACCATGACAATCCAATAACTGTAAGTAATTAAATAATTGTAATAATCTGATCTGATGTGTTTACACGCACTTAAGAAATGCGATCATAGAAAACTTAGGTTTAGATGCTCCCGGCCATTATGGGATTTCTTTCATAGTACGTACGTACATAGTGATGGTAGAATCAAACGTCCTGTTATTGTCTTCAGATCATGTTTGACTACGTAACTTCAGTTTTCTAGGATTTGTATTGTGTTTACACATGTGCAAATGTAAAAGAACTAAATAAATCAGATTAACCTGTATACATGCAGGAAGACATCAAAGTATTGAGGAGAAATCCAGGTGTGTTAATCTGATTTCTCATAATCCGATTACTGCTGTTATCTGATAAAACAGATCAGATTATACTGTTTACATGGCCACTGGAATAATCTGATATCTCCAGAAATCAGACACTGATCAGAGTGTTAGTATGGATATCTCAAGTGGTCTATGGCGAAATTTGGCCAGTCTAGAATGCAGTACTAAAACTATGCACATATTCACAAACTAAACAGTGCCAGTAGATCATAGTAAGACATTTTGGAAACACTTGTGCCAAATTTGGGCCTACTGGGATATTACAGGAATGTATAGATTGACAGATGGACAACCTGAAAACATAATGCCTCTCGCCATGTTTGTCTCCAACGTAGAGGCACAAAAACACCTACCATAAATCACTAAGGCACAATCCCCTCAAGGCTCTTTGCAAGAATGCAATAACATGATTTCTTGCACAAATATTAACTTAAAATATCCCCCAGACGATGAGTTGTAAGTGTTTTGTCAGCCAAGAACTTAAGCCTTGCACTGACTGTGTTTGTCTACATTGTTGTGTGTACTGTGCGGTGTATTTCCCTAATGCAGGGCTCCTGGGGTGCTGCGAGGCTTGAGGTGTACACACTGTAATCCTCCTTTGCATTGCCCACGGCAAAATGCACATAAACAAACAAACACAGTGAGCGCGGCTGTTACTGAGTAGGAGATTATCAGTACTACAATTTGTACTGTAAACTCCTTTAAAGCAGCCACCAGTAGGCATGGAAGACGATGTAGTTTTTATTTGAGTTTAACCCTTCAGAGTCCCTGAATGCACCATTGCATCCAAATCACAAACTGATTTAAGACAACATATCAGCAGACGGCACCTCACTGAGTCTTCATTTTAACTTGTGTGTAAAGTGCAGATGTCAAAGTAAAGCTATGAAATCAATCGTGTTGAAAGGCCAAGTAAAACCAGACTTATAATACACAATAAAAATAGGACCAATGGCCCTGTAGCTTACCGGCCAAATTAAAAGCTTTGGGAAATGTATCCAGATTCCATTTATTATCACCCAGTTATGTGTATTTATTATATGACAGAAATAGCCCACGTCATATTCCAATCAGATCTGTAAAAAATTATTATTTTCTAAAATTGTAATAATTTTTTAAAAAAGTTTTCAATATATATAGTTTTCAATATGTTCATTCTAAGTTGGTCTAAATGGTTCCTTCAACATGTTTTTGGTGAAAACAGTAAAGAATCTTACGTTTCCCTACTCGGATTTCATGTTTGTTGTGTGATTTCATGTTCAATGTGTTAATACAACATGTCAAAGGAAAATTAATAATAATAAATTATAAATAATAATTGTGTACTGTGTGTGAAGGTGTGTGTGTTTGCTGTTGTGTACTGTGTGTGTTTGCTGTTGTGTGCTGTGTGTGAAGGTGTGTGTTTGCTGTTGTGTACTCTGTGTGTGTGTGTGTGCGTGCGTGCGTGCGTGTGTGTGTGTGTGAGGGGGTGTGAGTCACCGTGGACTGGTAGGCCCCCTCCACAGGGACTCCATCCTTGGTCCACTGGATGTGGGCTGCCGGCTTGGCCCCACGGGTCACACAGGTCAGGTTATACGGGGTCCCAGCCATCAGCAGGAGCTCCGGGGACCCGTCCACCACCGGGTCCTCAGGGGGGACTGGAGGACAGACACACACATACACACTAAGTTTTATGCATGTGTGCACTCATATGTCAAACCCAAACACGTGCACATGTAATGACATATTGTTGGTGTTAAAGGTCATTTTCCCATATTTGTATCAATTACATGTTCTTTTAAGAATATTCTCATACTTGGCTTGGGCAGAAGGATGTCAAATTCATGCCAGCATATACTTGGAAGCACAGATGGAAAGAGTATATTCAATTTTCTACAAAGTTTGAAAGAAGACAGCAACACGATGGTATGGTCTGATCAAATTCACTCATTCAGCTGAGTCCAAATGTACTTACTGTCATTATTTTATCATGTGTAGTATTTCACACTAATTTTGCTGGACTAGATTTGAATGGATTCAAACCAGTCAGAACCTGTTAGCCCTTAAAGAGTTCAGCTAGTCCATGGTAACCTGTGTGTTTAGGTAATGTGTTTTGTTGCTGAGACAAGTGAAGAAATACGGGAACATGTTCATGTTTTACAGTTCACTATGATCCAGTCACACAGTGAAAACAGCAGTTAACCCACGCATTTGTTCATATGTTTCATGTTGCACTTGTCAAACATGTGAGCGGCAGGTGACTGTGCAGTAATTCTGTTTTTCCCAAGCATACAGGGGTCCAAAAACCAAATGATAAAATTCTTTATACTATGTTGGTAATTCCATGTTGTGTTGTAAGTTAATGACTGATTGGTTGTTGTTTGGTTGTTTGTTGCCATTGACACTGTTTCTAAGTTATAAATAGTTCCTCATATATTGATCGTTGCAAGATTTAGCAACTTTTTATTCTACGCTAGCAATCAAAAAATACCTAGTACCAAATTTAGCTAGTTTTTAAAATCAGTTTGGAAACTTAGCAACTTTTGAAAAGTGATTGAAATGTTAAAACACACACATTTTCCTCTTAATGACCCCAGCTGATTTCCTGTGTCCCAGTCGCATAAACCCAGGGTCTGTCTGTAGATGGAAAAGTCACACTTAGACATTTTGTTGGTATATTTACTGATTTTTCAGACCCTCTAGAAACACTTTATACAAAAAGCTACTAGTGTAAAATCCATCCCCTTTTTCTGGTGTTATTGGAGACTTTAGGAGACTCTGATGTGAAAACACATATCGTTGTTTGTTCAAAATAAATCACTGAAAATAAATCAGTGCCATTGACATTGACAGTTTTCTCTATTGTCTTTTTTTGGTTCATTTTGATTGTTAATGTAGACAGAAAATTGAAAATGCTCCGTTTAAAAATGTTCCTGTTTTACTGTGACTTGTTGTCATCTCCGAAGTGGACCATAAGGTTAAACATGACGTGCTTTAATACCCCTCGGCCAAATATAGCATACGATTCTGTTTGAAGTTACTGCCCTACAATTTACATTAGATTGTCTTTGTATAAATTTGTTGTGGAAATTTCAACGCATTCTTCAGATAATGCGATTACGTTGTTGAGAGGACATGTCACCATTTGACCTTGAAAAAGTAGTTCAAGGTCACCTATGTTCGATAGGCTTCTGCTCCCTGCAAAGATGCATCCACAGAATAAATTTGGTGCAGATATGTCAATGTGTTTTCCAGATAATGCGATTACATTGTTGAATGGACGGACGGACAGATGACAAAACAACTACAATACCCCTTTGGCCCAAACTTGGACGAGGTGTAAAAACCAAACTAAACTGAGGAAAATGAAGAGAAAAACTACACAAAATAACAAATAAATAAATAAATAAATAAATAAATAAATAAATAAATGAATGAATGAATGAATAAATGTCATTTAGCAACTTCTAGTGACTTCTAGAACAGACAATAGATATTTTCCTTACCGAGGAGTTGGAAACGCTGTCCTCAAAATGTTACCATAGTAGAGGAGCAGACAAGTTAATACAGTAATAAATGACCAGCGAAGCTGATTTATGGAGATATACATGATTTATGTTTCTGCTACACAAAGCTTATAGGATTACTGACAACGCTTACATCCTGTTGTTGTTGTTGGGTCTTCGGATGTTGTTGCAGTTTGACCTTTAACTTCCAGTTGGTTTTTGTGGTGAAATTATCTACATGGAAAATTTCTTTCTCTCCAGTGTTTCCTCTACTGTGGCTAGAACTCTAAACAGCTGAAATGTAAATGGGTTGGCCTTTTCAGAATCCCGGATCTCTTGATAATTTCATTCTTCTTACCCAGCCCAATTTTGTTTAGGGCTTTTTATATTGGAAAATACCTCAGCATGCACATTCTGCTGCTTTCACAGCAACATTTAATTCATATTTATGCAAATACTGCACACACATTTACATTTGAAAGCTGCCAATGGAAACTGATCTTGTAATCTTGACTGAGCAGCTCTGCTGGAATGAGGAGATTAATACCTTGCTCAAGAGTCACTTGAGCTATGACCTGCAGGATTTGATCCACAGAGTTACAATATAAGTGAAGGTTAGGTTATCACCACCCATTTCACACAGACAGCTCTAGTCATAGCTAGTGTCTGTGTCCAACTGTAAATTTGCTTTGTATATCTTAGCCACAGAGTATTTATTTGTTGAAATTTTGGTACAAATACATGATAGATACTGAAATGTGGTTGTATAAAGCCCTAGCCTTAGTGCACCAGTCACATATAAAATATACTCAGTGTTTTATAGAGCTCTGAAAATTAACATCTGTGCATTTTAGTGGAAATGATTATGTGCTTTAAATCCCACAACTCATCACAGGCTGTAAAGTTGTGACGCTCCTTCTGTCATCTAAGAAAGTGTTTTTCACAAGGATGCAGGCGTTCTTTATTTAGATAATGTTGCTGTAAAAAGATACTCGACTTGTTAGAAGAAAATTAGTCAAATAAGGTGTGTGTGTGTGTTTGCAGGCGGTTGACTTACTGAGTACGTTGAGCTTGGCCCTCCTGGAGCGCAGGGCGGCCTCTGTAGCCTGACACTCATACTGGGAGTCGTCAGCTAGCTCGGCATTGGAGATCTCCAGGTTGTACTGGCCGATGTCCAGAGCACGAAGGACACGATACCTGGGCCAGGCTAGAAGGGAAGACACACCACAGTCACCCATAAACACTCAGTGGTACTTCTGTGGCAGTCCCCAAATGAATTTTTCTCAATATTTAACTTTTCTTCAGTGATTTATCACCAATTATTGTAATATTATCCTCTTTATTTTAAGTTTTTTTCAGTGTACATCATGTATTTCCCTATATTTGATTCACTGATCATGTAGATGTTGATTAAAGCTCTGTAAATTCAAAGGATATTACAAAAAAAATGAGAAAAAAGTTGTTTTCAGCAAAAATATCATTAACTAAACATAAAAACTAAAGTCTCCATCCACTGTCATTGATACAACTCCATGGGTTTTACTAGTGAATCAAGGTTGTAGAAGATGCACTCTAAGAAATGATATGCTGGCTCAATGTAAAAAAAAAAAAAAAGTTATTTCAACTTGGCCATAACTGTGCAAATGCCACAAGACTTCTCTAATTAGGCAAACTCTTACTTTAGTACAAATAACACAATATGCTTTGTACTCTACAAGCTTAATTAAGTCAAACCAACTTAATTTTAATTGTGTAAAAACTACTTCATTTAATACTAACTTATTCTTTTACTTTTATTCTACTCAAAAATGTCCGTGCAAATTGTTACCTAAAATTTTTGAGTAGGCCTAACTTATCTCTGTATGTCAGAACAAATTACAAATTGAAATTCCAGTTTTATGATCAAACTGCTTATTGTAACACCATGCATCCCAACTGCCAGAAGTGACTGCATATTGGCATTTCAATAGCACACAAAACTGTAGCCTCCATAAAATAAATGACATAAAACTACATATATACTACAATTTTAAATAAGAAAGGAGCAAAACGTGTATTATCCAGTCCTTGCATAATTAACCCTTTCATGCATAGTGGTCACTACAGTGAACAGTTACATATCCATGGCTTTCATTGTGTTAGTTGGATATCAGCCAACACAGTGGACACTTATGCATCATCCCAAACAGTGGAACTCATACCATTATTGCAACTTTGCTGTTCTTGATAAACCTGATCTACAATAACATGTGTAAGTGTATATCAATTGCTAATTGTTATTAGACTGCAATTAACAGTTTTCTTAAAAAAAAAAAAAAAGTTTTTTTTTGCATATTATCTCCATGAATTGAGTAACAACTACTATTAGAGTATGTTAAAATGTGAGCATTAGCAGCATTAAAAATGCTTTTATTTCATAGTTTTCACACAGTATATCACTTTCTGATTATGGGTTTTAAATGCATGTTACTTTGCTTCAAAAATTAAACGCATGGTGTTCAGCTGAGTGGACGTTTTTGTAACTCCATGGCAAACAGGGTCATAAAACATTTTCAATAGAGGGAATGCACATCCGTCACTTCCCCCCTGGGCCACGCCCCTCTCAGTCAGACTGAGTGGCAAAAACAAACCGGCTCAACATGGCGGAGCACAGCAGTAACCACAGCGAGACCGGGAAAAATGTGGAATATCACATGAAATTAAAGACAATTGGACTCGACACGGATCCATACAAGTTACCAAACAACAAGTGGTCTACGAACATTGATATGTGGACGGAAATCACCTATCCTGACATTTATATGAACCTGATTTCAATGCCGGTAAATCCCCAATGCAAAGGCTGAAAGCATCCAAAAGACACAGAGTTGTTGACATCCTGGTCATGGTTAATTAGAGGATTCCAGCTGGTGAGTGCTTTAATTCAACATACTATTGTTTTGGAGGTTTTATGTCAGTGAAGACGTATTTTTCTTGGCGGTGATTTCCGCGGTAAAGGCCCAGCAGTAGTGCTCACAGTTCACTACTGATTTACTGGAGTTGAACCCTTAGTACTGACCCAAGTGAGTGGATGATCTACTTGACTTTTGATTTTTAAGTAGAGTTAACATCAAATACTTGATACAACACAGCTACCACAGCTTTGTGCTAGAGTACCCCCTTATTTGGAAAACTAGGTTAGACTCAGGTTAAGCTAATTTACAAATCATGTAGAGCACAAGGTTCAGAATCACACAACTGAAGACAAACGTTTCAATTATGAAATATAGAACTAAATGACAGATGCTAACATTAAGAGCTTTACTGAGAAGGAACGTTAGCCAAAACCATATGGAATTTAAGGTATGATTTTACACAAGAATACAGCATAAATTAACGTTACCTGACACAAATCCAGGTTTGGTTGTCTGGATTCCAGTTATTTCTACGAATTGCAGCGATCCATCTGCTTCTTCTGTCTTTGGCTTTAGGTCGCCGCTAAAACGATAGCTCTGAGTGCTTTTTAAGCCTATTTGTGCGATCAATGACACAACAGCTCTGCCCCATTTTTTAGATTGTTGTAAAGTTTTCGCAGTATTCAAGCCAAAGCCGCTACTCGTCTCCCTCTTTCCGCCACTCAGTGGACGGAACCGCGGTGACTTCTGTTAGTGGTGACGTCACGTGCATACCCTCTATTGCATTGTTTTTTTCATGCCTAAAGAGGAATAAAATCCCTCAAGAAAAAAAATATTGACTAAAGTTCTCATAATTCATGCATGAAAGGGTTAATACTACTGTTCCAGAAATTCAGGGCCAATTAATAACCATAAATAACACCGTCAACACCTAGAACAAACTCGAACAGACTAACGTTATGGTCGAATTGCTACATCAATTAGCTAAAAGTCTTACGTTACTAGCTTAAACGTTAGCACCTCTAGCTGAGGAAAAGACTTAAGTGTGGTGAAAAAAATGATTTCTTGTCATGTGTGTTGATAGTTATTAGCTGTTGTGAATAAAACAAAGCAAAATTATACTTATCAAGCCTTAAAGCTTAGTAAAGTTCTGTGCAAAATCGTGTTTCTCCCTTTTCTTTCTGTGCTTCCCTCCATTTCTTGTGGCAGATGCGGTGTAGTACTGAATTCTGCTCCCTGTCTAAAACTACTCCCCCTTCCTACAATGTGCACCAAATTCACCCTGTCACAATTTGCTGACAAATGCTTTCTGCTCACCCTGGTTCATTCATTTTTCTCTTTTCTGACAGTAAGGTATGAAATAAATTGAAAAATTATTCAACCTCTTAACACCATTATAGCTGTGTAACAATTAAGTAATTAATAACACTGGTCAACAACAAATTTATTGTTCAAGTTTTTTGAGCTGCTTTAGGATAATTTTGGTGCTGAATCCAAAAATCACATTAATTTTGCTCAGTCAGATCAACTTTCTGAACTATGCTACATATTGGCTTTTTAACATTTTTGCCTACATTTATGGGCATTTTCACATCATATGATACAAAATTCTTTCATATTTCTTGCAATAAACGAGTTCTGAAGATTTTACTTTTGACAATTTATGATGAATGGTTTTTTTTTAATATTACAGGTGAATGAAATGGCTTCGACTAGAAGATCTTGCAAAAATAAGCCTGACATATTCTGCTACATCTGCGGTGAATACATAATAAATAATAAATACATCCTGTTAGAAAATGATTTTTTTTCTCTTAAAACCTATTTTGGGTGAGAACTATATAAAAAAAATCAACTGATAAAGTCACAAAAATGTTATCAATTTTGTGAGAAGATCAAATTTTTCCAAATCAAATTAGCAAAAAAACCTGACCTGATTGAGAAAAACAGATGTCAGTTTTGGATTTAGCGGTGCAAAATAGTCCTAATTCAGTTGAAAAAACCTAGACAACTTGCAAAAAACATTCTTTTGTAACCCAGTGTAATATTGCATGATATTGCAGTTTTTTTTGGGTTTTTTTTAATCTGTTTAATATTAAAGAATGTGCAAACTGTAAGGTATTTAAAACTTTCAAACATTAAATCTTAAATAGAAAACACACAAAATATATAACAATAAAAACATACTGCCAAAAACTTCATCACCCTTGGCTGGGGATGCAGTTTTTGGCAGGGAGCAGAATTCGGCACAACAGTTCTAACTTCATATACTTCTTTGTTAAGGCAGAAATGTCTGTTCAAAATCGATATGTTACAAAGTTAAGACTGTTTTCCCTACTTTTCATTTAGATCATCTTAATAAAATAACTTATCAACTGATTACAATACAGTACATGCAACAAATTTCATTTTTGAAGCAGAAAAAGCTCTTGATTTTAAGGTTAACTTACTAACCCCATGAATCATTTCTTAGTGTGTGACGGTGTTTCCAAGTTCACTATGGAGCCTCTGAACGTCCAAATGGGTCATATCTGATGACCATGAAAAGATGACAAACTGTATTTTACAATTATTCACATGCATTGATAGGATTAGTGGATGAACAGGTATTAAACAGTTTAAATCAGTAGATGATTTTAGTCGATGGTGGATGTTTGGGTCTTTACGGGTTAAATCAGTGCATTAAACCAAGTGAAAGTCAAGCATTAGTTCTACTCTACAAGTCATGCATCGTACGATCTTTTCATTGAAGACCCGATAAGTTTGAGAATATAGTTTAAAACAGTGGCGCACCGGTACACAACATCACTTCCTAGTCATGAGTCATCTTTGATTTGATTTTAGTGATTTATTCCGAACATGCAATGAAACTTAACATACACGTTAACAAGCCGAACATATATAATAGTACAAAAATCAATAATCAAGACATTCTTAGACAGAAGAATAGGGGTGTGTATTGGCAAGAATCTGGCGATATGATACAAATCACAATACTAGGATCCCAATACGATATATCACGATATATCATGATACTGTTAAAAAGCCGATTTTTTGTTTGTTTCTTGTTTTAAACGATTATTTCCTTGAAGAACTGAATTACACCAGATATCTGCACAAATACTAAACACATTTTTATTTGATCACAACAGGATCTAATGCTATATCACTAAATATTCCTGTGTTAAAACTTAAATTCTATTTTACAGACATTACAGTTTAAGATCCTGTTCAAATGTTCATATTCTATTAGTTCAGAACTAACATCAGCACATTATTTTTGTGCAATCCCAACAAAGGAACTAACATTATTTAATAAAAGAAAAGAAATAAATATAAACAAAAAAGAAAAACGCCCACAATATCTGCATTTGAATAAATACCTAAAAATATCGATGCAGTACTTTTTAATATCGATACAGTTGTGAAATGAAATATCGCGATATATTGCTGAACTGGTATTTTCTTACACCCCTACAGAAGAAAAGTACAATAGTTTCATTTACATACTGAAAAGGGGTGGGAAGACGTGCAACTTATAGATGTTAATAGTCTATGCATGAAGAGACACACTGAGTACTGGGAGAACTAAAGTAAAAGGTCGCTTTTATAACTTTGGGTAAAGAAAAACTACATTTCTATGTACAGTAAAGGGAAAAGACCTACTAAGCCCTACTAAGAAACTCTTAGCTTTGGGTTTAACCTTCAAAGACCCAAACATCCACTGGGAACTACAACCACCTACTGATCTGAAATGTCAAAAAACCTCTGAACCATTCATTCTATCTGAACCATTTAATTCTATCAATATGATGGAATAATTCAGGAAAAATGCAGTCTGTCATCTTTTCCTGGCCATCAGTTATGACCCATTTGGATGTTCAGAAGCTCTGTTTTTATGAACATCTACATAATCAGTAAATTGAATGTAGGAAAATGGCTGATTTTCACAGGAAATGCAAAATACAGAGGAAAGCATTATAATAAACGGTGATAAATCTCTTTTAAATCAATATTATATCACATAAAATCACAAAAAATTCACTTGGGAGTTGCCTCAAAAGTAGCACTGGGTCTGTATGGATTAAAGGCTTAACAGAGGGATAATTTTAACCCATAAAGACCCAAACATCCACCGTCAACCAAAAGCATCTACTGACCAAAACTGTTTAATACCTGTTGATCCACTAATCCTACCAATCCATGTAAATAATTAGTGGAAAATACAGTTATTCATCTTTTCATGGTCATCAGATATGACCCATTTGGACGTTCAGAGGCTCCGTAGTTACCGTGGAAACACCATCATCTTTTACAACATTGATTCACTAGTGAAACCCATGGAGTTGGATCAATGACAGTGGATGGAGACGCTTGTTTTTGTGTTCACTTAATGATATATTTTATTGAAAGAGTCACTTTTTCTTCACTTTCAGTTTACTTGGTGATGGCAATAAATCACTTAAAGGTTAAACAGAGCAAAACATTCCTGTGAGAACTGTAATAAAAGCAGGACTGGGTCTTTATGGGTTCAAATTGACTAAGATTTTTTTTTAAAGGAGCATTTTGTAACCTGTGGTGTTTATAATACTAACTGTGCGTAAAAAAAATAAAAAAAAAAAATAAAAAATACTGCATTTGAACTTTTACAGATCAACAGAACAAAAATGTTTTTCTCCTTTTGTCTGATTTGATTTTGTGGTGAAATGCCTGTGGGAGACATCATCACCATACACATACTAACGCTTAGTGGATTCATTATGCTTTATTTTTTAAATTGTCATTTACTAGGGAGCATGAAGGAAAGACAAACAACAAAAAAAAGAAAAAAAAAAAAAACATCTAAAGTATATCCTCAGCCTTCCCAAGGACTGACACCTGACATGTACATGATAAAGCGCATGTAAACGCTCCTCTAATGTAGACAGAACAGAGGCTGAACAGGATGTATATTTATATGAAGATGTCAAAGCTTCTTATCAGTACAAACAGATGGCATTTATTTTCCAGGTTCTGAAGACCTCTTAGCAGATGTATTAATGAGAGCATCTGGACCTCATGATAATATGTCCTTTATGGAAAACAACCGGAGAACAAGGTAACGCACTCACACAGGCAGTCGGAGAGATAAACAAGTGAGGGGCCATTGAATGAACGCTGATCAAACATGGCTGCTTATACAACGACGCTTCATCAATTCCTGTATGATACGCCAACAACTGCACAACTACAGGCAACGTCACACCAATTACAAACCACCCCCGTCTGTCTCAGACGAAGGCATAATGGAGCATGACGTCCCACTAGGGGGCACTCATTGATCCTCCGTGCCCAATCCTAACATGACATCATGGATTCACATGGCACAGGCAGGGAGGCAGGCAGGCTGTTGGGGTGCAGAGAAGGATGGAGGTGTGTGTGTGTGTGTGTGTGTGTGTGTGTATAAAGGGGGACAAAAGTATTAGTGGAGATTACATCATCCACTCCAGTACCTCGCAGCATAGCAACCACAGAGGTGAAAGCACCCTGGGGAGAAGGAGAAGGAGAGGAACGAGGAGGAGGAGGAGGAGGAGGAGGACGAACAATAAACTGCCATCTCTGAAGCCTGCAGGTAGAAAGTGATGAGGACTGTGCCTTTTCTATACATTTGCATTGGTATATGTCAACATGTCAGATACATGTGCACTGGTTAATACTGTATTAACAGAGTTTTCATCATATGTTAGATCATTTCATATATATGATGTTGAGAAACAGTTGGTAGAAGAACACAGATCTCCTCCATATGTGTGGGCGTGCATACTGCAGGTATGAATTTACTGCACAAGCTGCACGCCTACACTGTCATCAACAGCTGTATGAAATCATACAGGGCATGTAACAGCTTCCCCTCATGTGTCCTATGCATGTATGATGCTCCAACAAGCCCTCGTCAGTGTCTCCGAATAACCCGATATTAATCGTACGACAAACACCAACGCAAAACAAGGACTTTGGATGACTTAATCTTCACAATCTAAACAGAATGAAGGGACAAAGAATGAGAAACAGTCTGTCAAGGATGACGGGGGGGATGACAGCATAGGGAAGTTCAGGGTAAAAAATGGACGTGAGGTAGTGATGGATGGAAAAGAAGGAGGAAAAAAAAAAGAGACAAAGAGGACGACGTGTTTATCAAACGACGGCGGGTTTGTCACCGTAACCGTGTTCACAAAAGGACAAGGACAAAGGGAGCATTAGAAGGAGGAGCAAGGGGGAAAGAAAAGATGAGGAGAGAGGGAAAAAAAAACAACTACAGACGGAACGGGAGAAAAACTGTACATGAAGCAGGTCAGGATGGAGTTTGAGGCTTGAAAGAAGAGAAGAAGAACTGCAAAGTCTGCATGAGAGAGAGAGGGACAGACGGAGAGAGAGAGAGACAGAGAGAGAGAGAGAGACAGAGAGAGAGAGGGAGACATGTTGACCTTTACTGAACCTTGTTATTTAAATTGAGTTGAACACAAGATTCACATCACATGTGAGATTATCACTTGTGTGGTCGGATGTTAGTGCCTGTGTGTGTGTGTGTGTGTGTGTGTGTGTGTGTGTGTGTGTGTGTGTGTGTGTGTGTATGTGTGTGTGTGTGTGTGTGTGTGCATGTGCGTGTGTGCATGTGCGTGTGTTTGTGTTGCGTAGGTGGTGGGTTGACTGCATGTGTGTGTGGGGGTGGATGTGTGTCTGTATGTTTGTGTGCTACATGCCCTTCTTTGTGGAAGTTGATAAAAATTGTGATGTTCAACAGAGTTTTTTTTTTTTTTAATAATGACGTGCTCTATACAACCGTCAAATTATATATTAAAGTAAATATCTGTGACATTTCCATGTATGAATAAATATTTTTGTTGTAAGTGTTTCACAGAAATAAGGTACTGTAAGCCTTGTTTGTTAAAGGGGAAATGAACGATTCGGCATTCTGTGAATAAAACAATGAATGACTGTTCTTAACATGGCATGCCAGCAGAAACTTCATTTTCCTGCATATTAAAATATTTTGTTGAATCAAAACATTTTCAAAGTAAAGCACAAAGCATATTCATCAAAAAGCTTGTTGGGAGTGATCTATCAAATATACTTGATGTTATATAATGTATCAGGTTCCGTGTGGGATTTAGTAAATGATTATGTCATGAACATCATGTATAAATTAACCCATAAAGAGCCAAACATCCACCACTGACTAAAAGCATCTACTGATGGAACTGTTTAATACCTGTTGATCCACTAATCCTATCAATACATGTCAATAATTGGTGTAAAATACAGTTTATCATCTTTTCATGGTCATCAGATATGACCCATTTGGACGTTCAGAGGCTCCATAGTGGAAACACTGTCATCTTCTACAATATTGATTCATCAGTAAAACCCATGGAGTTGGATCAATGACAGTGGATGGATACACTGGGTTTATGTTCAGTTAATGAGAGATTTTGCTGAAAGTCATTTTTTCAAGTTTTTTTTCCTGGTGTGATGTAATCTACAGTCTACATAATCACTGACTTAATATAGGAAAATACCTGATTTTCACTGAAAATTTTCAAAATGAAGAGTAACTTTATAACAGATGGTGATAAATCACTTGGGAAGAACAAAAAAAAACATTTGGAAGTTGTGGCAACAGTAGCTGTGGGTCTTTAAGGGTTATATTTAGTTTTGCTCACTCCTTTGACTCTGCACAAAGAAAAAGGTCAGTATTAACACTACATTTACAGAGTGCATTGTGTCATTTGTAGCTATAATGTTGTTAGGCTAGTGCATGTATTTAAGTTCTTTTATAGTCATAGTCACTGAACAGATGCATCTACCATCATTGTACCACAATCTGCTCATGTAATTGTCTGACTTACTGACAGTTATGACCAAAAATGGGTTTTCTGAAGTCTCAGAAACTGTTTACCTTAAGATGACAAAATGTACTTTATCCTTGAATCCCACTGAATGTGTGCACCAAATTTGAATAGATTTCATCATTGCAATACTGAGATATTTGTCTTCACATGAATAGAGTGACATGAGGCCACGGTGACCAAAACCCTTTGAATCATAGTGAATGTTTGTACTAAACTGGAAGAAATTACATTGAGCTATTTGAGACGAACCAACTGGTAGATGGAGCAAATTTATAAAGCAGGGGTGTCAAAGATATGGCCCGGTTCCAAATCCAGCCTGTGGTATGAATTTGTGAAAGGTAAAAATTACAATGAACTATACTGAACTCAATCAGGGACAATAGAAAGCCTTACTTTGGTCTCAAGTGGGTTGGACTAGTAAAATACTAACATAATAACCAATAAATAATGACAACTGTACATTTTTTCCTCTTTGTTTTAGTGTAAAGGCAAATATTAGAGGCATAGCACTGTTAAAATTGTACTTATTTTTCTCAGGAAATTTCAGGTTATTCATGTTATTCACATTTTTAACGGATGGTTTGTAGATGTAAACATGTTCATCATGTAATTTTACTTTTTCACTGTTAATATTTTACTGGTCTGGCCCACGTGAGATTATATTACGCTGGATGTGGCCCCTGAACTAAAATGAGTTTGACATCATCTAATTAACACATTTTCAGAACAATTAGACCTGGCATATTTTATGTTTCAATTTATTTGGATGAAAAAGAGCACTTGTGTAAAATCTAGGCCTTTTCTTACAACTAGCATTTTTACCAACTTTAGAAAAAAATATTAAGATATAAATAAGTATGTAGACACTTCAACATTTATTGTATAGGTATGATTTTTTTTTTTTTTTTTTTTTTATATTGCACATCTTTAGTGCTTTACAGAATCCACAAGTATTTTAGCAGAATCAACAAAATTGTTTGCACCAATGCACAGAAAAAGAACTATCAGCAGCCATAAAATACAAAGTAGTAAAAAAAAAAAGAAAAAAAAAAAGTAGTAGTTTGTAAGCCACAGAAGTCAAGAAAGTTTGTCTGAATATTTTTGCAAAATGGATATGACAGGGGTGTCAAATGTACAGCCCAGGGGCTAAAACCACTAAAGAGTCCAATCTGTCCTGTGGGATGAATTAGTGAAGTGCAAAAATTACACAGAAGACAATAATGTTCAAAGGTGTCCACGTCATTTTAGTTCAGGAGCCAAATTAAATAATAGCATAATAACCTATAAATAATGGCAACTCCAAAATTTCTTATTGGTTTAATGTGGAAAAAATTAAAAGTAGTTAAGAAAATATACATATTTACAAACTATCGCAATATAATGTGAATAACCTAAAATAATTTGAACCACAAAACAAGTTGAATTTTAACAATATTCTGCCTGTTACTAAATGTTTTGCGCATTTGTTGATTCACTGTGATCTGTAAATTGTGTTAATAATAAGTTGGGATATAATTTTGCTGAAATTACAGTTACCTCTCTGAATAAATTTCAGGTTGTTCATATTTGTTCAGGCTGTTCACATTTTTTTGTGAAAGGATAGTCTGGAAATGTAAACATTTTCACAATTTCATTTTACTTTTTTATTTCCAGTCTCCCTGTATGTCAGCGTCATGTTCTATCTGAATCAATCCCCAGTTGAAAGTAGAAATGAATCTGACCAGTAGTTTTGTCAGAAAAGATGTTTGAAGAAATTGCTAACAAAGATGATAACGATGAAGACAACGACAATGAAGACAATGACGATGAAGACAACTAAGAAAACGAAGATGACAACAACGAAGAAGACAATGAAGATGACGAAGAAGATGAAGACAATGACGATGAAGACAACGACGACAAAGACAATGACGACGAAGACAATGACGACGAAGACAACGAAGAAAACGAAGACGACAACAACGAAGAAAACGAAGACGACAACAACGATGAAGACAATGGAGACAATGAAGATGACAATGACAATGAAGACAACGACGACGAAGACAACGACGACAAAGACAACGACGACGAAGATAATGAAGAAAACAAAGACGACAGCAACGAAGAAGACACTGAAGACAATGAAGATGACGACGATGACGACGAAGATGACAATGACAGAGGTGACGAAGATGGTGACAGTAACAAAGAAGACGATGGCAACGAAGAAGATGGTGACGGTGAAGACAGCGACAATGAAGATGGTGACGAGGACGGCGAAGACGGCGTCGATGAAGATGACCATGACGAAGACGACGACAAACACGACAACAGCAACAAAGAAGGCGACAATGAAGACAGCGATGACGAAGATGGCGACAACAAAGACGGCAACGCTGAAGACGGCAACAGTGAAGACGGCAACAGTGAATATGGCGATGATGAAGACGATGAGATAGACAACGAAGATAACGACAACAAAGACAACAATGACAACGAAGACAACGACGACAAAGACAACGAAGAAAATGAAGACGACAACAACAAAGAAGACAATGAAGATGATGAAGACAACAAGATGAAGACAATGATGACGAAGACAACGAAGATGACACTGACAGAGATGATGAAGATGGCGACAGCGACAAAGAAGATGATGGCGACGAAGAAGACGGTGACGGTGAAGACGACGACAATGAAGATGGGCACAATGAGGACGGCGAAGACGGCAACGGTGAAGATGACCACCACCACGACAAACACGACGACGGCAACAAAGAAGGCGACAACAAAGACAGCGACGACGAAGACGGCAACGGTGAAGATGGCAACAGTGAAGACGGCGATGATGAAGACAACGAGACAGACAATGAAGACAACGACGACAAAGCCAACTATGACGAAGACAACAACAAAGACGATGACGAACAGGACGACACAGATGTCTGGATGTCATAGCGGTTATTCTGTTATTGTGTTACTGGTCCAGTCCAGTTGCGATCCTATTGGGCTGAATGTGGAACCTGAACTAAAACTGAGTTTGACGTCCCTGGGATACGAGGTCAGAAGGAGAAGACATTTTACTCTTTCTCCTTGTTTCTAGTTTTTTTATTCCACATGTGAAAAGTGGAAGCGCTTCTCTCCGTCTGTTGTAGCGTTGACCCTCTGACTCTGTTCACTTCTGCTCGTGTGAAGCCTTCCTTCCAAACCAAGCACATTCCACTGTTGAATTTGCAGTAAGTCATTCTCTGTGTGCGTGTCGGCTTAAAATGTAAATGTGAATGTGCGTCTGCTTTTGTCAGCAGTGTGAGGGATTTTCTCTAATTCAGCATGATATACAGGACTCATTTCTGCCCAGATTGTCACTCACACGCCTCTTGGCTCTTAACTCTCTCTCTCCTCTCTCTCTCTCTCTCTCTCTCTCCTCTCTCTCTCTCTCTCTCTCTCCTCTCTCTCTCTCCGCTCTCTCTCTCTCCCTCTCTCTCTCTCTCTCTCTCTCTCCTCTCTCTCTCTCCCTCTCTCTCTCTCTCCCTCTCTCTCTCTCTCTGTGCAGTGTTCATTCCCTTAATGTTAAAAAACTCCTACACTTTTCAGCCATAATAGTTTTTGTCAGGGTTCTTACAGTCAAAACTGAAGCGAAGCCGTGGCTGACTTATTCCCCCTTTTCTCCTCACTTTGATCCCTGCTGTGTGGTGGAGCTGCACCCCCCCCCCCCCCCCACACCCCCACACCCCCTTACCTCGAAGACCCTCTCCGATGCCGAGGGCCAGGCCATCTTTAGTCCACTGGACGATGCCGCTGTAGTTGAACACCACACAGGACAGCACCACCCGCTCTCCCAGCACCACTGACTGGTCCGCGGGTTCCTGGGAGAAGCGAACGCACCACGCTGCAACACAAGGACAGAGAAGGGAAATCGATTTAAAGTTGACTTCATTGTGACCCGGCCATGAGCTGCCTTCTTTTATTGCACTGTATCGAGCTCTGCAGCCCCTCTACGGACCTATCGACTTGTACCTGTCCATATGGTGACTGTGGGGGTGATTTGTTGAGCCTTTTTATTGTATATATAGTGTTTTATTGTCTTTTTTATTATGCCAATGTTTCAATAAAACTGTGAGTGAAATTTCTCTCACAGGAGAATAAAGTGCTTAAATCTATGCACATATGTTTTAGCTGCAAAGGGGCAAAGTAGGAAAGGCAAAAATGAAGAATTCAGTCGACCAACTTTACATATATGTAGTAATAGATCACATTTAACTGGTTTATATCATGTAAAATACAAAATATGAATAAATGTTTTGTATTTTAAATAAGTTACAGATACAGTTTAAATAGACTATGACATTCTTAATTTCAATAAATTACTTAAAAGAAGTGAAGTGCTTTTTGACCCTAAAACAGGGGTCTCAAACATGCAGCCCAAATGTGTCCCACCAAAGGTTCAAATTTGACCCGTGGGTTGAATTTGCAAAGTGTCAAAATTCTGCAGTCTTGAATTGAATCAAGAAAAAAAAACAAAAAAAAACATTTAGCTTGAATTAAGTAAAAAAATAAAAATAAATGTTGAATTAAGCAAAAAAAAATCTTCAATTAAGTAAAAAAAATCTTGAATTCAGTCAAAAAAATCTTGAATTAAGCAAAAAAAAAAGAAAAAAAGCCTGAATTAAGGAAAAAATGTTAAGTTAAGCAAAAAAAATCTTCAATTAAGTAAAAAAAATCTTCAATTAAGCCAAGAAAAATCTTCAATTAAGCAAAAAAAATCTTAAATTTGGCCAAAAAAAATCTTGACTTGACAACTTCAAATTTTTGTCTTTTTTTGGTGCAAAAAATAACATTAAATTATGAAAATACTGACATTTACAAACTATCCTACAACAATAAAATGTGAATAACCTGAACAAATATGAACAACCTGAAATGTCTAAAGAAAATTAAGCACAATTTTAACAATTTTCTGCCTGTTACTCAGTGTTTAGTGCCTTTGTAGATCTGATCCATAAAGCACATGGACAAATGAGAAGTTGAGGCAGAATATTGTTAAAATTGCACTGATTTTTCTTAAGAAATTTCAGTTTTTTCAGGTTATTCACATCTTCTTTTATTTGGATAGTTTATAAAGTAAGTATTTTCATAATTTAATGGGGTTTTTTGCACTAAAACAAAGACAAATATTTGGAGTTGTCATTATTTATAGGTTATTATGTTATTATTTTACTGGTCCGGCCCACTTCAGATCAAATCAGGCCGAATGTGGCCCCTGAAAGAAAATCAGTTTGAGACCCCTGCCCTAAAAGAACCAAACAGCTGTTGGTAATCGAAGTCATCTACTGATCTGAATGTTTAATACCAGTGGATCCACTAATCCTATCAATCCATGTCAATAATTGGTGTAAAATATAGTTATTCATCTTTTCATGGTCATCATATATGACCAATTTAGACGTTCAGAAGCTCCATAGTAAATGTGGGAACACCATCATCTACAACAGTGTTTCTCAACCTTTTTTGAACAAAGGCTCACTAACGGCATCATGAGCCCCCCCCCCCCCCCCCCCCCCCCCCCCCCGCCCCCCAAAAAAAAAAAAAATCCGTTATTCTAAAAGTAATGTGATGAACCTGTATGTGGAGGAAGTGATGGGTTATATAGCTCTGTAGCTACCTCATCATTTCCCACCAACTGCCCCCCGAAAACAAATTTTTGACTGGGGTGGGGGTGGATATGCTTCCGTTATATGTTGGAGCTTACACAACACCCCTGTCGGGATTTTTTTCCCCCTCCCGTTCTGTGCTCATGCCCTGGGGGGGTGTGCAACCACTGTTCGACAACATTAGCCACTTTTACACAGACACGCTGGAAAAAAGTTGAGGTGGTGGTCCCACCTTTTTCCACCATTGACTCATTTCCACAGTCAAGACAAAGCAGTAACAGAGGTGAGACAGGCTGGACTTTTACACAACGGACCTGCGTTCGATGGAGGATGAACAGAGCACAGCGACGTTTATTTTAGCAGTGCAGATTTGAATAAATTTAACCCTTTCATGCATGAATTATAAAAACCTTAATCAAGATTTTTTTTTTCCTGAGTGTTTTTATTCCTCTTTAGGCATGAAAAAAAACAACAATGTGATTGAATTGTTTTTTTTTTTTTTTTTAAATCAACCTGTTTTTCATGGAGTTACAAAAATGTCCACTCAGCTACACCATGAATTTTATTCTTGAAGCAAAGAAACATGTATTTAAAACCCAATATCATAAAGTGATATGAAAACAGTGAAATGAAACCATTTTTAATGCAGCTAATCTGATGTTTTCTCACATTTTAACATATTCTAATACTAGTTATTACTCACTTCATGGAGATAATATGCAAAAAATAAATATTAACAATTGATTTCCACTCAAGAACCAACCAAGAACAGCAAAGTTACAATAATGGTATGAATTGCAGTTTATGAGATGATGCATAAGTGTCCACTGTGTTGGTTGATATGGAACTAAAACAACAAAACCCATGAATATACAAGAGTAAAGCTGTAGAGTAACTGTCCACTGGAGTGACCACTATGCATGAAAGGGTTAATTCCAACTCACACCAAGCGTCTGAGCGTCCTTTACAGTTGACATGTTTGTTTACTGTACACGGCCCACGCTCATTTTTACATCCTGCCGGTGTTGGGGTCGCACACACAGTACGTCATCAAAACATCATCAAAACTTCGGTTGCTGAATGAAAGGTGTTCCTTCTACATAGCATTCCAGAATCATGCTTCCACCTTCATCAGGGCTCTGTTACTACCTCCAGAGGCATTACAGAGCCATGACAGAGGTGGGACTAAATGATCCACCATTTCATTTACACAGACGTCATTACAGAATAAAGGTGAAATATTCCCAGAACAGAAGTGATGTGTAAAAAGGACTAAAGATTTACCTTTAAAACCCTTGGAGTTGGTTCAGTGACAGTGGATGGAGACACTTGTTTTATGTTCAGATACTGAACTAGTCACATTTTCTTCAGCTTTTTCCATTTTTGATGTAAAATCAAAAACAGATATAATATGTATACAATATATCAACTTTAATCTGAACTTTTATGAACATTTACATGATCAGAAAAATTAAATAGGATAAAATTATAATGAATGTTGATAAGTCACTTAAGATAGGTTACATAGAGAGAAAAATTCATTTGGGAACTGCCACAATAAAATTTGATATTTGATTTTCATTGGCAACAACCCCCATGGTCACCTGCTACTTCACTACATCATCTGCCACTACATCTTTTTTTATCATTATTTTGATTTTGAGACCCATCGTGGCATAAACATCATACCATTTAACTCTTTAAGTGCCAGACAGTTAAGGGGCTAATAAGCCTTAAAAGTGCCACAGAATTTGGCCTTTTTTCAGTATTTCGCGTCGTTTTTATAATATTTGAAGAAGCAGGAAACCGCTCGGTAACATCCGACCGATTGCTAATTAGATTCAAAACGCACCGGACGCAGCCGATTCATTATAGATCGTAATTTGCATAATTCATAACAATAATAATAATAATAATAATAATAATAATAATAATAATAATAATAGTAATAAAATAATAAAAGGGGGACACAGAAAGAACGTCATCAAAATGTGAGAAAGAAATGGGGGTGGATGGTTTGTTTGTACACAAATATGGCGTGTTCTCCAAAGCCGATCTGATCGGCCCGTGGCACTTTACAGGTTGTTTTCGTAAAGCCGATTTAATCGGCCCATGGCACTGAAAGTGTTAATGCACATTATCTTGGTTCAGTCTATTTTAAGTAGCAGTGGAACTGTGTGAGAGACAGTGTGGTCATTAGAGAGTACAGTGTTATGTGTTAATTGAGTATTAAGTGTTAAATTCATGATTTTATTTTGTTTTAAAAATGACTTGTAGTTTGTGCTTTAAAAATGACATATTGCCTCATGTACCTTTTAAAAAAGAATTTCTATTTTATGTAAGAGTTTGTTACGTAAAGGTCATAAAAGGGTGAAGACAAGGGGATTCTGGGAAGAGCGCGCAAAGAGATGCAGAGCAGTTACAGACTCTTTGTTTGAAGAAGAAACAGGACTCTGCATTCGGTTTATGGCGCTAACGTTGTCACTGTGTTTTTTGGATTTTTACATTGGAGTTTGTCTGATGTCGAGAGAAAATACATGTTCATAAAAACATCAGTATGAAAAATGGCTGTTTATTAAACCAATGCAGCTACAAGCAGTACTGTGTGAATGTTACATATACTCAGAATTACAGGCAATAACAACGTAAGACAATGTCGAAGTAATCCAAACTATTAAAAACTCACTCTGATTAATCTTAATAATAATAATGGGACTGTGCTACAGATTCTATGGAATATTCTGTAATCTACAGTGAGTTCCACTTTCAAGGCTGCACATATTCTTGTCCCCCTTATTCCTCTTGTTTTTTGCCCTCATTTCAAGGTTTTCCCAGAGACTCAGTGTCTCTCTGGGTATGTATGAATGAGTGTGTGTTCTTGGATGTGTGTGTGCGCTTGTGTAGCAACAACATCATTGCCAAAGCCGTGATATAGCCTGCTCTTTTTCATCACACAGTACAAAGGATTCTGCTTACACACACACATATTTCCTCTAGCAAAATAAGCCTTTTGGCTATCGCAGCACCACTAAAAAATACGCGGATGTAAAAACTACAAGTGCAGCGCAGGCAAACATTAACGTTCTGGCATAAAGAGAAAGTGTCAGGTGAGGAGGCGAGGCACTAAACCCCTGCTCTGTTTTCAGCCGTTTGCATCATCAGGTAAAATTGTTTCATATTCTGGGGAAAGTCTTGCAAGAAAGCACGTTAATTAAGGCCTAAGATGACACACACCTACACACACAGACAAACTGAAGCTCCTGCACACGGAACTCTGAATCACACATAATTTACACACTCGTACACTCACACACAGTGACTCACACAGCTGAGGATACACACACACACATACACACTTCCACAGAGTTGGTGTTTGTCTTCCTGAGGCTATTCTGTTCTTGGATCATGGTTAAAACAATCCCATTAGCTAATTAAGGCAAAACTGGTTAATAAAGCAGGCCGTGGTTCAGAGGGATGCGTCTCAGCAGGATTCAACAGGGAGATTTACTGATTTGTCAGGAGGATTACACGACATGTCATGTTATTTCTAAAGAATGCTCTTTTTATTCTTTTTTTTTTTTTTTTTTGAAGCCAAGAATCTTTAGACTTCACAAGACACACTTTGATGTTTTATCAACTTTTCTTATGCACACTGAAGCAACAGACAACTGCTGTGACTGTGAAGTGATGGCGTGTTTGAAGTTTACCGGAAAATCCACCTTAAAACTCTTCACTGTTGCTAAAATAACTGTTGTTTGGGTGTGTTTTGTTTTTTTTTTTTTCCTTTTTACATTCTGCACAAAAAGAATACATAATGTGTTGCTGAAGCATTGTTTCCTACATACATATAATGAATCTACCACTAAACTAAAAGGCCAAGTATTGTAATTAACAGTTCTCGAAACAATGCATGACTCAATTCTTTGGCAATCGTAGTAGTATGACTTAAAACTTAAGCACAGCTCCAGCAAAACTGTCTGTCAGGAAAAAAAAAAACAAAAAAAACCTCTTTAATCATTAGAACAAAAGCTCTGAAAGTTGGACTCAGTGTGAGTCCAGAAGCTGAAGCAGCAGATGAGCCAGCTGTCAATCACACCTGTCAGTCAAAACCCACCATATGCATGTCCTAAAAACATATTAAAGGAGCAGTAATTTATAAAATATCCACTAGTAAATTTTAGAGGTGGTTCAAAAATTAATCTAAAAATGATTTACTGTTTTAGAGATTACTTTTGGATGGGAGTCAGTAGCAGCCAGTTCGAAGACTCCCATCAGTGTCATTACACCATAAAGTTCTGGTTATATCTACGGCAGTACTCATAACATTTTCTGAAAGCAGGTACAGATTTTCTATTATTAATTTTACGTCTACAGAAAATGTTCATAATCCCATGTGTTTAACGTCATAGAAGTTGTTCCATACAGATCAGTGTTTCTCAACAGGGGTGTTGGGACACCATTGGGGGGCATTTGGAAAGCTGAGAGGGGGGTGCTGAGACCAAAATGGGGGCTTTAGTGTGTATAAGTATCAATATGAAGCAGTATGTTATGTCAGTGGTGAACTTCCGTGCCCCCCGCCCCCTCCTCTGCAATAAGGTACGGCGCATATAGATATAAAAAAAACAAGCCGAATGACATCTACAAACAATATGTCAACATGTTTGGATCCAACTTACTAACTTATACCAAGTGAACATGGAACTAACATACAACTGAAACAAATACACACTCATATTTATAATTTTTTTGTTAAAGCTTCAAAGTTTAAAGAAGTAAGTGATGATTCCAATGGAGAAAGGTCAACATAAAGACATTTTCTGCCTTTCGCTCCTTGTTGTTTGTGGTGATCCAGACACCATGTGCATCACAGTCATCAGTGGAACCAATGTTTAGCCGCAGAAAAATTGAGGAAACAAAGCTTCGATTCAGGAAAATTGTAATGGAACAATTTTTTAATCGATTGGAGTTAATCAATCAGTTAATTGACTCAGATATACACGTAAGCACACATCAAATCCTCCATATTGAACCTCAAACAGGGATAGTGATGGTGCCTTACAACAGTTGCATGTTTTAGTATTGAAGAAACTGTGATAATATATATATGATATAACTATACTATTACATAGGGGTGTAAGAAAATATCGGTTCTGCAATACATTGCAATATTTCATTTCACAATACTGTATCAATATTTTAGGTATTTACTCAAATGCAGATATTGTGGAGGTTTGTTTTTGTTTTTGTTTATATTTTATTTATTATGATTTAACACTCTTTTATTAAATAATGTTAGTTCATTTGTTGGGATTGCACATAAATAATGTTATAATGCTAGTTCTGATCTAATAGAATATGAACATTTGAACAGGATCTTAAACTGTAATGTCTGTGAAACAGAATTTCAGTTTGAACACAGGAACATTTTGTGATATAACATTAGATCCTGTTCTGATCAAATAAAAATGTGTTTAGTATTTGTGCATATATCTGGTGTAATTCAATTCTTGAAGGAAATAATCATATAAAAAAAGAAACAAAAAATTGCCTTTTTAACAGTGTCACGATATATCGTGATATATCGTATTGTGATCCTAGCGTTGTGATTTGTATCATATCACCACATTTTTGCCAATACACACCCCTACTACTATACTATAATATATATTCTATACCAGTGGTTCTCAGCCGCTCGGCTTTGGGACCCACTATCAGCCCTAAATGACAAGCCACGACCCAAACTGATAACAGTTAAACTTCTAAAATGTATGTAATGAAAAGATGGTGTGTTCTGAACCTGAGATAATACAGAATATATATATTTAAAAAGAAAGAGAAGCCTAATAAAAACCTATTAGTCACTAACAGAATCAAGTTTTGTCAATACCAATAGGTGATGGAAAATATCACTCAGCACATTGCATGAATTTCTATCTATTTGTATCCATTCATTTACCCAAAAAAGCAGATGAATATAGTCAAGGTTATTCATGCAAATAAAAATGAGAAAGTAAAAAAAAAAAAAAAGAAGATAATACAGATTATCGTAGTATGAAAACACAGAAGACAAGTTTAATGATAAACCAAACTGACCAGCAGGTGGTGACGCTAAATATAGAAATATTCCATTTAACACTACATTAAGTACATTTGAACCAAAACTAAAAAGGGCATTCACTTGAAAATTAAACATGCATTCAGTCACTTATTCAAGCATTAAACACACTGAAGGTTTTGTCCTCGATGTAGGTAAAACCATGAGTTTCACCATGATTTGAATTAAAACAGTTGGGTTTTATGCTGTGACATGTCTGGTGTTAATTAGCAGTACAGCACATTATCGCCCCCTACTGTTGGGCAGCATGAATGGGCGGTGCTCAGCTGCATAAAAAATAAAGCACAGGATTAGTTTCTTAACATTATTTTTTTCAAAGGACACACTGAGACCAGGTTTGTGACCCACTGTCGGGTCACGGCCCACCAGTTGAGAATCCCTGCTCTATACTATATAACTCCAGTAGGAGCTGAGTTACAGGTGACACTAGAGCTGTGCAGTTAGTTGAAATTCAATTACGATTTAGATTATTACACTCAACAATTACAAAAATTATGTAATCGAGAAAAAACGATTATTAATTTTGAGTTGTTTTAATTCACACGCACGCAAGCTACCATGAGCTGCTCCACCCGCCCCCTTCTAAGCTCCAGCTGCCAGCCAGCCGGCAGGTCCACCCCATGAAGAAAGTTGTATCTAGCGGTCTTAAAAAATAGGAGGAGAATCACAGCAGAAGCACTTGGTAAACAAAAAAGGCAAGTCAAATGCAACTGTATGGAATCATTTTGGGTTTGATGAAGAAGACGAAGCGCAAAAACACATCACACGTAAGAAGTGTTTCATAGTTGTGTCCGCACAACAAACCTTTTAACCATCCAACGTTTAACCACCGCAACCTTTATGATAATCTGATGAAAAACCAAAACACAAAACCCTAACGTGATGGCTGATGTATACAGAAGGCCTGAACTGAAACCTCATGGCACACCACTGAATATATATATATATATATATATATATATATATAATTTACCATGTTTCATACTACATTGAACATACTTGAATTTATAATTTGCACTTTGTTATGACCCTGGGTCATAATTTGTTTATATATGTATATATGTTTTCTGTATAGTGTGTGTGCATCCTGTAGGTGTGCTGTGCCTTTTTTGTGTCTGTCCTGTTTTTCATGGAGGTAAGCTGCTGATTGGTGGAGCGTGATCGCCCCGCCCCTTTAAACGGCCCTGGATCTCCGGTTCGTTCTCTCTCTTGCCTCCTGCCAGCTCCCAACCGTGTGTTCCTGTGTGTGTGTGATCGTCAGTCTTCATGTGTTTCGTGTGATAATTCACAATTTTGTATATAGCTATAAATAGTATTTTTGTAATTTGATCCTTTTTTGGTAGGGGAGGTCGGCTCTTTTATTTTCACCTTTTCTCCTGTTTTTGGTTATGGAGTTTAAGTAAGTTTTCTGTATTTTATTTCTTGAATTTGTTTTGGATTAGGTAATTTAGTTTTGAACAGTAAAGAAAATATTTTGTTTGTTGTTTCAGCTGCACCCTCCCCTAACCCTCCTTTAGTTGATTAAAAAAATAAATACTGTGAACTCTAGTTTTTTTTGACTGACGTGTGTGCTTGGGAGCTGGGAGGGGACAAAAGTGAGCAATATTATGTTCGCCCTGGTAAACCCCTAGGCCGGGGCGTAACAACTTTATGTGAGTTTTTTTTTTTTTTTTTTATTGCTACAGTTCTATGGCAAGTCTATTGCACTTTAATTCCAGTGCACTATTTGTTTACAAAAGGAAACCTACTTGAATTTACAGTACACTTATTTGAATTCAAAGATTTTTTTGTTTCGTACAAAAGTGAACATACTTTGTTTTAGTGTTTAAAAGCTTTACTTATGTTTAAAGAGTATATTTTACATTGTTTTACAAGAAAAAAAGGAATAACTTTAAGATTAACAAATAATCGTTTTTAATAATCGTGATTTCAATTATTGCTAAAATAATCGTGATTATTGTTTTTTTCTGTAATCGAGCAGCCCTAGGTGACGCCATCACTACTGCAACTTCAGCTCCTGGGCCTCGCCTCAGTGTGACTCTTCTTGCCTTGTGCAAATCGTCTACACAAGCAAAATAACCTGTTGGAGCTGCCACTCAAACCGTTAAACAATAAAAATACACTGCAGAAGACCCAGTTTTGGAAACATAAAAGCCACAGTAGACCACACTGCTAACTGCACTGCCTCTTGGTCTATTGAGGCTCTTTTGATTGGTAAAACTGCATTGTGCAGCAGTTTGAGTTACTGGTGCAACTTTTATTTTTGTCATTCCAAGCAAAAGTTTCATCATTATCACTCTTCACATACTTGTGTAACCCAACTTGGAACCTAAATCACATTTTGTCTCATTAGAGTTGTCAATCAAAAGGCAGTTTGAAGGATATAGTTGTGACAGAATCGCTCCATTACACAGCCTCATCCAACACCACAACGCAGATATCAGAAAATGTACGCCTTTTATCAAAATGCTACAATACACTCAGTTAATGAAACCCAGATAAGAGCCTTGAAATATAATTGATTTAATACATGAAATCTTGAGAAGACATCAAGGTGTTTCTAAACTGGGGTTTCTATGCATTGTTTGTTCCCTTTCATCTTCAGATGTCAAAACCATAGGATGAAAAACAGGACGGCGCAAATGGAAACTGCTGCTGTTTCCCACAGAGGAGAAGAAGAGGGAGTTGCACAAGGATGATGTGATATCCTGCTGACATGAGTGATTTACATGTGGGTCATGTTATGCATGATTTATGCAAAATTAACAGCTATTACGTCTATGGGTTCTGTTGTTCGTGTAGAACTGTGCGCTGAACAACGCGTGCTCCCTCGGGACGGACTCTGGTTTGTGTTTGTATTTTTGTGTGTGAGACAGAGAGACAGATAGAAGACACAGTGACAGAAAGACAAAAAGGAGGAGACAGAGAACATTATTGGTTCTGTCATGATATTGGCGTGCACATGCATCTGTAAACATCTGTGTTTATGATGTGGTGTATAGATGTGTGTGTGTGTGTGCGTGTGTGTGTGTGTGTGTGTGTGTGCGTGCGTGCGTGTGTGTGTGTGTGTGTGCGTGCGTGCGCGTGTGTGTGTGTGTGTGTGTGCGTGCGTGTGTGTGTGGTGACCTGTCAGCCTGCAGCAGGGACTCACATCGCAGAGGAACGAGGCGTGCTGACAGAGAACAGAGATGTAATTAACCCTACGGGATACTCCCCCCCCCCCCCCATTCCCATCCCCCAACACACACATCCATGGACACACAGACACACACCTCCTCTATCTCCGCTGCCCTCCTTCACTTTAAAACTCCTTCTTTTCTCCAAAGAACTCAGTTACTTCTGTCCTCTTTTTGTCCTTCCTGTTCTTTCTTTCATTGCCTTTTGCTTCCTTTCATTACTTTTCTTTTCTTCATTACTTTCTTTATAAACCTTAAAGACTCACAACTATTTTTGTCAAAACTTCCAAATGATTTTTTTTCTGTCTTTCTGAAGTGATTTATTAACATTTATTACAACATTGTCATCTGCACTTTGCATTTTTCACTGAAAATCATGTATTTTCCTATATTTAACCCATTAAGATCCAAGCATCCACCATCGACCAAAAGAATCCACTGATGTAAATGTTTAACACCTGTCGATCCACTGATGCTATCAATGCATATCAATAATTGGTGTAAAATACAGCTATTCATCTTTTCATGGTCATCAGATACGACCCATTTGGACGTTGAGAGGCTCCGTAAAACCCATGGAGTTGGATCAATGACAGTGGACAGAGAAGAAGAGAAAAGATACGACGAAACTAAAATTAATATTAAAACTAAACTAAAAGTAAGCATTTAGAAAAAAATGAAAACTAATAAAAACCAGCAAACCTGCTCTAAAAACAAATTAAAACGAACTGAATTAGACAAAAAAAAGTCAAAATTAAAAAAACTAAACTATAATGAAAAATCCAAAACTATTATGGCACTGGCATTGTCAGTGCCCTGAAATGGTATTTTTGCAGAACAGGTCAGACCAGAAAAATTTCCCTCCGTTGCCATATGGCTAGACACAACACCACTGTATGGAAACGATGACGCCACAGTACCATGTGACCAGAAGAAGAAAACCCTGGATGTAAACTCCTGCACATGCTCAGTGCACTCTTCTGTGGTTTGAGTGTATCCTGCCATAGGCTCTGTCTGTGTTTGTGTACGGCGCCACATATAGGTGTGGCATACGTATTACACCGTTTGAACCCAGTTTTCCTGTTTCCAGCTGGACGCAGATATTTCTTGAAACGATACGTGTATGGACGTGAAACTTTTAGAATCAGCAAAAGAAAAATACCACGAGCTTTGTTGTCTGGACATAGCCTGGTGGTTACCAGTCTACACATGATATAAAGAGGGCGCTGACTGGATCTGTGGTTATAGACAAATGAGAAAGTTAGTCCCACAGTTCTGTGGACATAGTCACTTCCAAAAATTATACGATAACATTCTATTGTGACGCACATGACACGCCACAGTTGACTCCATGTTGTTTCATGAAGCGTAGCTCAGAAGAGAACAGGACTAAAGGTAGAAAATGTCTATGTGTGACTTTTTTCCACTGGAACCATCACGTACTCCTTTAAACTCTGAATCTTTCACACAAACATTCTAAATCTGAGTGTGTGTTTGTTTCAGTTGGATGTTAGTTCCATGTTCAGTTGGTCTAAGTTAGTCAGTTGGATCCAAATGTGCACAGTAAAAAAAAATCTGTAATTTAACAGAATTTTCACTGTTTGACAGATTTTTTTCTGTATTTTTAAGAAATGGGGAAAATGTCAATGAAATGAAAAAAATAGACTGTGATTTTACACGTCAAATGTAAAATCACATGAAAAAAATCTGTAACTGTGAATAACCATAAAATTTAAAATTTTTTAAAAGAAATGTTTTCTTTTTTCATAGAAAAATACAGTTAAAATACATTTGCAAATGAATCATAATTTCACAAATATTTATTTTCTATTTATGAGATTAAACTGTTAATTTAAAGTTTAATACTGTAAAAAAAAAAAAAAAAAAATTAAAACGAGATAAAATTACTGACAATTAACTGTAAAAGAAGTATTTGTTCTGTCAGTTTAACCAGACTTGTTTGTTAATTGACAAATATCTTGTGTAATTACAGGAGGTTTCACAACAAAAATGTTGAATAAATGTATTTTTGTGAATGTATAACATGTATAAGCACTGATAAACTGTCCAAATACAGTTTTTATTGGTGGATTGTACAACTGAGTCTCATTGAAAATTATTTATATATATATATATTTATAGGTAATTTGATTGTTTTAATACATGTAATTATTCTTTATTAAACATTAAAAAGTCAAAAAAAATATGCAAATCTCATGTAAAGTTAGGGCAAAAAACTGTATTTTAATTATGGAAAATTACCGTACTTTCATGAAATGGTTATTTTCCATTATTTAACACTATTTTTTTGGCACCCCTGCTGCCGGAACAATACCATTTTTTTTTTTTTTTTTTTTTACAGGTTTTTTTTATTACAGTGTGTTGACTTGACATATTATAGGTTATAGATGTCATTGGACTGGTTTGTTGTTTATATCTATATATACTTTTCTATATACTTTTAAAACTGCTGTTATTGTTGTTATTATTTCTAACTCTAACCCTGCTTTACTACAAACTAAATTGTCCACAAACTAAATTAAACCTCCCAGAATGGATCATCTGAATTTCATTAAAACTGGAGAAGAAAGTTTCAGTATTCATCGTAGATACATTAGTCATTTGACAGATGTTATTTTACTTCTTCAACATTTATTAACTTTAGAAAAATACCATGTTCTTCTTTCTTTTAGTCTGCCTATGCCTCTTTCTCTTCCTGTCACTTCATCCCTCCTTTCGTCTGTCATTCTTGCTCTCAGTTCTGTGGGTTTCCATCCTCCTCCTCTCTTTTACCTTTGTGCTTCATTAACCTGAGGGATGGTGTTAGGGATGGAAGGTAGATCTTCTCTCATGTTTCTGCGTAATGACCCGCTGGTACAAGAGAGTTTTCCATTAACAGCCTCATCTTCTAAACATGTTACGCTTAATATCATTTATTCGCTTTGTCCGTCTTTTGTCAACAAGTCAGACGAACATCTATTGAAATAAATAAATAAAATAACTAAAATAAAATAAACAATAACTTTATGTACTCCATGCATGTAAGTATTGGATTCAACTCAAAGTATCTACCTGTTCACTTGAATGTAGAATTTTCATGAAGCTGCTTTTACAAAACTGACGAACATCTTTTGTAGTGATTCCAATAATAAATTCTTTTAAAATTTTTAACTAATTGATGTCAGTGTTTTTTTCATTGAAATGAATTGGCAGTGGCCTTGCGATTTTAATTTATTCTAAAATCAATCATTTTCCTGACATTCATTTTCACACCACTCAAAAGTAAAATAAAATAAAATAAAATAAAGTAAAATTAAATTAAATTAAATTAAATTAAATTAAATTAAATTAAATTAAATTAAATATTTGCATTTCTCTTTAGGTTTTAAATAAGAATTTTTTTTTTTTTTGCTCTAAGACCCCATTCATGTTGCAGTTCATACATTTGTTTTTCCTGTAAATCACACAGAACTAATGAAAATGAAAGAAACCCCTCAGTGATGAATAGTTCAGCTCCAGTTTCCTTTCATGGCTCAGTCTCTGCTGTGTTTTGGTTTCATTTACAGATGAAATGCTTCTGTTCCTGCTGCTATTTATGTTGGAATTTGACCCACACTCAGGAACAGGGATGCATTCACTGCACCTTGTAAACTGAAAATTGCTGACAGATGAAATGTTGCATTCAAGTACACCTCGTTAATTCCGAAATACATACTTAAATATTCACAACCCTTTTTCCCCCCTTATTTTTCTTTGTTTATATACTGTAGAAAATCTTTTATTACACAGGAGGATGAAAATTCTTCCCCATTTTAATATTTTTAACTTTAGCCGATGAACCATTCCATTATCAAATGTATGTCATGACCATAGTGCACTTTTCAAGAGCATTTCAAATCTGAACCATGACATGACTGCAGTGTAGCTCATAAATGTCATTCTCTTCATGTTATTTAATGAGACTTCTGCTCAAGTAGTGTCATCATATATGGAGTCATATTGAAGGGCCTTCAGTCAAATTTGGCTGCAAATAAATTTGAATCTGTGTTAGTAATCGATGTCTCAAGAAACTTTTCCAAACAGGAGTCGTGGCTGGATGGTCTTCTTCTCCTTCTTTTTTTTGTTTTGTTCTTCTTCTTCTTCTTTTCCCTCTTCATCTTCTTCTTCTTCTTTTCCTCCTCCTCCTTCTTCTTCTTCTTTGTTTTGGTCTTCTCCTTCTTCTTCTTTTCCTTCCTCTTCATCTTCTTCTTGTCCTTCTTTGTTTCAGTCTTCTTCTCCTTCTTGTCCTTCTTCTTCTCTTCCTTTTTCTTCTTCTTCTTTTCCTTCTTCATCTTCTTCTTTTCCTTCTTATTTATCTTCTTCTTCATCTTCTTCTTTTCCTTCTTCATCTTCTTCTTCTTGTTGTCCTTCTTCTTCTTCTTCTTCTTCTTCTTCTTCTTCTTTTCCTTCTTCTTCTTCTTCTTCTTCTTCTTCTTCTTCTTCTTCTTCTTCTTCTTCTCAACACATAAACAGTATTTTAGGCTATAAAAATTCTATTTTTAAATAACTTTCCAAACTTAAAAACACCAGATTACAGCTCAAATGACCCATTAATGAAATCAAATCAATTTAAACAACTATTTGATTGCAATTTTCCTGAATCAAAGCTTCATTTCCTTAAGTTTGCTGCTGCTAAACATTGGTTCCACTGTTGTGTTTCACACGGACACTTATTGTGACGCACATGACGCCAGGATCAACACACAGTTGGATGTTAGTTCCATGTTCAGTTGGTCTAAGTTAGTCAGTTGGATCCAAATGTGTTGAAGACTGCAGTGCACATATTGTTTACAGATGTCATTGGACTGGTTTGTTGTTGTATATATCTTTATCTATACATATTTTTATATATACTTTTATACTGTTATTGTTGTTATTTCTATAATGATATATATTTTTCATATCCGTTTACTTTTATACTTTTTGCGGTTGTTGTTTCAGTTGGTTCTGGAATAAAGGACAAGTTCTTTGTCATTTTCAGACATGTCTTTTATTTATTTATTTATTTATTTATTTATTTTTACACATTTTTACTCATTTAGTTGAATGGAATTGAAGAATGTAATAAATATCGATTACAAAAATAATCAGTTGCTGCAGTTCTACTAAACTCAAACAGTTTTACCGGTTTTAGGTGAGATTTATGTTGTAATAAAAAGGGAAGAATTCCTCAAATATCTTTGTACAACAGAGAAAAGTGTGCAGATACTTCAACTTTGCTGACTTCAAAGGGGAACTTCCTATCGTCTTATTAGACACGGTCACATTATGCATTTAGGAATGCGCCCACATTATGGCCCTCAGAGGCCGGACACTGAGTCTTGCCAGGAAACTGTTCTTATGTAGAAATGAAGGGACAGTTTGTGAGGTCTGTAACCCTAAACTGCAGTCCCTCCACCACCCTGAAGCATAATAACCCCCCCACCCCAAAGTGCCACGCTGACCCTCTCCATGTATTCATGTCCCGGCTCTGCCTCGGGGCTACAGCTCGCTCCCATTTCAACCACCACACACCACTCTGAGGCCACAGAGCATGCTCCATCCATGTGCCTATGTGCAAGTATTGTCCGTGTTTATACGCATGCCTGCATTCATATCTGTCACTGTTGTGTTGTGTATGCAACGTGCATATATTTGCCATTTCTGAAAAGGCAGCAAAGGGCAAAGCGTGAATGGGAAGGGGGGTAAAAAAAAAAAAAGAAAAAAAGGTGTTTGTATGAAAGAGTAAGTGTGTCTCAGTGAAAGAGCAATCCAAAGAAAAGTGGCAGAGACAACCGAGAGGAGATACAAGGCCAGTAATGAGGACAAAATGCTGCATCTGAGCGTCTCTGCAGGCATTTTTGTGACAGTTTGTTACTCACTTTTGTGCTTGGAAACTTGAAAAAGAAAAATATATTAAAATCAAATCATCTTTCTGCAATTATTCAGCACTGCAGAAAAGCCTGACCACTTATCCAAGAGAAAAATGTGTTTTGTTTAAGAAGTGTTTTCTGAATAACATGCAGGCGTCGGTAAAAGGAATAATGGGCTTAGATCAGGGTTTTCTAGTTACTGAGAAATAAGATGAAAACAAGCAGGGATCATCATTTTGTAAAGTGAAATAAAAATGTCTGAAAAAAACTGAACTAAATAAAAAAAAGAATGATGAATAATGAAAAAAAGAACTCTAAATTGAATCGGTAAACAAGTAAAATCAGCTACTAATGTTAGACTACTCCCAATTCTTCTTTTGATTTGATGCTTTTGAAAGTAAATGGTTCGTGTTGTTCAAGAATGGAACATCTTTGCCATGTTTTCATCATATTTGATTTCATAAATCAAGGCTTCCTCTTTAGTAGCGCTGCCAAACTGAAACTGGCCCTTCAAACATATGGCTGGGAACCGAACAGTCATAGTTTTATGGCACAGTTTAGATACTGTCATTAATAGAAAAAAGTCTTTCTAATTCACATTTCAGAACCACAGGAGTAAATGTCATCAGTGTGGGTTCATGCAGCACATAATTATATATTTTTCATTAATTTTTATTTATATTGTGTTAACAGGTAAGTTCAAGTTGTGGTAAATACACTTTCTTTATATATAAAACAAGTGTTCAGAGAACGCAAACCGCCGCCAAGCACCCCGAAAGGTGTGCATGTGTGGATCGACTATTTCTTTTTAAATGAAATAGTTTCCAGGTTGTTCCATACAGCAGAAAAAGCTGAAGCTTGGTACCAGTCATGTGTATGTCAAATTAGATTCAATTCCAATCAATATTTGTTGAGTTATAATGAAAAATGTGTGGTAAATGGGATTTTCAGTGTTAAATGTAAATGTCCACAGAGTCCACATTCCACAGTGGATGTGGACAATTTTGTGCCAGATACAAGATATTGTTCTAAGCTACGGGTGGATCAAATTGGAGGCTAATCAGAGTTGTTTTGAATTTTTTATGAATTTTCGAAAATTGCTCAATGATGAGAGATAGGAAAATTGTAGATTTTGTGACCTTGCTGTGACCTTGAACTTTGGCCTACTTGGCCCAAAATGTAATGGGTTGGCCCCAGGGCCTAGGTCTATCTGTGGGGACGATTTGGTAAAGATGGTTGGAATAGTTTTCCTGTAAAGTTGCTAACAAACAAACAAACAAAACAAACAAACAAACAAACACACCAAGCAAAGTGATCACAATACCTCCTAACGGAGGTAACCAGGGATGCACCTATACCAATTTTTTCCAGACTGAGTACAAGTACAAGAACTTACATTCAAGTACTTACTGATACTGAATACTGATATGAGTACTTAATACTTAATTCCATTCCAGTTGTTAGTTCCTTTTGTAAATGTGCTTTATTGTCGTTGTCATTAGTCTGACTGGAACAAAGTGCTGCTACTGACATTTAATGTGTTGGAATGAGCGTTGGTCAATTAATCCACCAGGGGGTGCCGCTCTGAATTAACCATACCGGACAAATACCACCATAAAAAAGTAACATTTTTAAAGAAGAAAGTCAGTAACAATAAAAATGGAGACGACAGAGTTAACACTAATGTGGACACTAACTCACTATCTCACACAGTGGCTCTTTGAACAGATCCTCTACCTCCACGGTTCCCAGCGGTATTCTCTGTCTGGGTAAACATCCGCCAGCACCTGGAAAACGGATGGAATGTACACAGAGGACGAACAGAACGCTACGTCCGCATCCGTCTGTGTCTTAAACGTTACTTGCAGTCAGTGTTACTTTTGTCATTTATTTGGAAACATCTCCACTCTGCTGACATTACTCCTCCACCGTGTATGTGCTGCACTTAACAGTGAATGCCACGCTGCTGTAAGTGGTATCTGTGCGGTTGTATCGGAGTACTTTTACGAGTACAAGTACAAAGACACATGCTGAGTATTGGACCCGATACCTGATACTGGTATAGGTGCATCCCTATAGAAAACCAAGGTTATTATCGTTAACGAAAACTAACAAAATGACAAAAACTAGAATTGAAAAAACATGCTCGTTAACTGAAATAAATAAAAATTATAATTAAAAGAAAAAATGATAACTAACTGAAACTGTATTGTGTGCTTATAAAACTAACTAAAACGGATAAAAATTATGGATAAAATTCCCTTCGTTTTTGTCTGTGTCAGCATCAGATTGATATGGAATTGATTTATTTCACTCTAGCAATTTTAGCTAGCGGTGCTGTACGACACTTCGGTTCGTCACTTGTGGTTTAGAGTGGTCTTCTCATTCCCACTCTACCTGGAAACATGGAGACTAATGTTGGGAGAAAGCAGCAGAGTCCTGTCTGGGATTTATGGGAATATAAAAACGAAGAAGATAAAAGCATTGACAAAACTAAAATTAATTCTAAAACTAAGTGAAATGAAAACTAATAAAAACTAGCAAATCTGCTCTAAAAACGAATTAAAACTAACTGAATTAGAAAAAAAAGTCAAAACTACATAAAACTAAACTATAATGAAAAATACAAAACTATTATAACCTTGTCTAAAACTGCTTCGATTGTTTAAACTAGTCACTTCCTGTAAACATAAAAGCTAAACTGTTATATTTCACACATGTGCCGTAAATAGAAGCTTTTCAGTCACTTCTTAAATGAAGACGAGCAGTAGTGGTCGAGCCAATAATAGACTGGATGGAGAAAGTGAGTGGGGATGTGAAAAAACCTGTAAAACATGACAATACAATGTCATTTTAAGCCGTTTATGTTCTAAACCATAGGACCGTAACATTGTAAAATTATATGGGAATGTTTTAGAAGGAAATGCTTTCTATGCAGGATGCTGCATTTCCATTACAGGTATAGTAATCCCTTTGCATGGCTGGTTGTCATAGTGATGCAGCGTTAACTACTGTGACGTCATCTTCAGTTTGACGAAGGCTATGAGTAATGCAACACTGGGGTAAGTCACTCTAAGTTATCATGTCTGAAATGGTATATAAAGATATCTGCATGTGAAAGTAAAGTTGTTTACTCAAGTCTGTGACCAGTTTATCAATATAGTACCTGAAATGATTTGACAGATTTCCTCCAACGCTTACCCACCAGCTTGGCTTCGAATCCACATTTTAACATGCATGCATACTGATACAGCGACGGTTCTGCAATCAGTCTGTGATCTGCATGATTTCACATCACATTTAGTATCCATTTGGGCTCGGTTGGAACCTCAGCAAAGGTGGCACTAGAAATAGGACCTGATAGTTCCCAGTAATCCCTGTTCTCACACAGTGTCAATGCCAAAATGTTGTGCCAAGTCAAGTCGAGCAGAGCCGAAACCATCAGTGGAAAAGCAGAGGAGGAGTAGTTACAGTAAGAGAGAAGAAGAGCAGAATGAAGCACACTGTGCAACGTACAGAAAGACCCAAAACACAGCAGAACAAGAGGGAAATGGAAAATACAGCAGTGGGTGAGTACAGAAAGCACTGATAGAAGGACAGAAGTGATGATTGAGAAGGGCCTATAAAGTATGTTCTTTCTTCTTTCTTTTCTTTTTTAGGAGAATGTTCCATAGTTAGCCTTTAACCTCCTCAGACCCAGGAAATGTCAGAAAAGTACAAGCTTTTTTGTTTTTTATTAAATCAGAGCCTATATTGGAAACATCATGATGCAACAGTTTTTTCAGATGCAGTTTTTACAATTTTTATGAAATGTCCTTTGTGGTGGACAGTTTTCTTTTTTTTTTTTTTCTTTTTTTTTTTTGTATAAAGTTGTGAAACTCTTGTCCACATATGTGGACAGAAAGCCCATAGCTGGGTCTGAGGAGGTTTAGTGATGTGCGGATTGATACAGAAATATCAATATCTTTGATACCAGATCTTCACACTCTAGAACTGATTCCCATATCAAAACACCAATACTTTTGATACTTCAGTCATTTGAGGTAATGTAATTCAGGAACACAGTGGAAAGTACTATTGGGATTTCGTCCAGGTGATACGTGATTGGTGGGGACTATTTCTTCTTCCGCCTGGGTAAGTGTGTACTGCGTCATGCTTCTCTTTCAGTCAACTCTGACTCAGTCTGTACTGAGCAAAAAACAGAACAGACTCAAGGGGAAAACAGTAAATATGTTATTGTTCTTTGACAAAAACTTGTGAATGAGGGAAAGTGTGGATGTTGGATGCTTTTGTTGAAGTGTTACGTGTTCAGTTATTTTCATGTTTCATGTTAATGTATTCATGTAACGTGAATTAACATGTAAGTTTTCATTTTTATAATAGTTCTTAATAATTAAACAATAACTACCCTCATGTTTTGTATTCTTTATGAAATTATGATTTGAAATATACTATTTTTTGATTTTGATTTTCCAGACATTAAGTGTATTTGCACAAAGTATCGGATCGGTATCACTGATACCTGCCAGAATGTATTCGGTATCGGATCAGAAAGGAAATTCATAGTATCGAACATCACTACCAGAGTTCACAAGTCCAGTTGTTTCCCACATACCGGCATCACAAGAAGTATCAAAGTTCTGGTGGGAACAGCTGTTTTCCCCACCACCCTGTTATATATCAACTCAAAAGTATCAACTCTGCACCTGCAGGTGTGTGGATGTTAGGTCACACACAGACAGACAAGTTTTATACCAGGGCTCTCAAACTCATGTTCTTTCAGGTTCCACATTCAGCCCCATTTGATCTCCAGTGGACCGGACCAGTAAAATAACAGCATAATAACCTATAAATAATGACAACTCCAAATTTTTAAATTATGAAAATACTTACTTTTATAAACTATCCAAACAAAAAAGATGTGAATAACCTAAAAAAAAAAAAAAACCCTGAAATTTCTTAAGAAAAATCAGTGCAATTTTAACAATATTCTGCCTCAACTTATCATTTCTCCATGTGCATTATGGATCGAATCTACAAAGACACTAAATACTGAGGAACAGGCAGAAAATTGTTAAAATTGTGCTTAATTTTCTTTAGACATTTCAGGTTGTTCTTATTTGTTCAAGTTATTCACATTTTATTGTTACAGGATAGTTTGCAAATGTAAATATTTTCATGATTTAATGTTATTTTTTTACGCGTTGAAGTTGTCAGTATTTATTGGCATAATGTGATACTATTTTTTTCACATCAAACTGAGAAGAAAATATGGAGTCATCATTTTTTGTAGGTTTTTATGCTGTTATTATTTTACTTTAGATCATATTGGTCTGTATGTGGAACCTGAACTAAAATGACTTCAACTGCCTTGACTGTGGAATTTTTGCACTTTGCAAATTCATCTCACAGGCTGGACTGGAACCTTTGGCGGGCTGCATTTGGCCCCCGGGCCGCATGTTCCAGACCCCTGTTTTATACAGTTAAAACAGCTTGGGGTCAAACTGAACCCCGAGGAACACCAATGTGTGCAATAAGTGTTCAGCACACTGAAAAATATCATCATAATAATTTTATGCTTAATCAGTTGTCCCATCAAATCAGGAAAAGTCATGAAATATGAAGCAAAAAAAAAAGTCTATATTTAATTCAGTGATCATGCAGATGTTCATAAAAGCTCAGATTGAAGTTGAGGGTTATTATATTAGAAACAGAGAAAACTGAACAAAAAGAGAGCAAAGATTCCATGAACTGAACATAAACCCAGTGTTTCCATCCACTGTCACTGATCCAACTCCATGGGTTTTACTGGTGAATCAGTGTTGTAGAAGATGACGGTGTTTCCATGGTAACTAAGGGGCCTCTGAAGGTCCAAATGGTTCATATCTGATGACCATGAAAAGATGAATAATTGTATTTTACACCAATTATTTACATGGGTTAATGGGATTAGTGGATCAGCAGGTATTAAACAGTTCAGATCAGTAGATGCTTTTGGTTGCCAGCAGCTGTGTGGGTCTGTAAGGGTTAACCCACTGATGTACGTACAGACTTGAAATAAGAAAATATATAAAATTCCTCCTTCTACATTTATTCAATACAACTCTCAACGTTGCTCTTCAGAAAACAGACCGTGTTTTAGTTTAATAAGTGTTTACTGTATAAACACTTGCCCAGGTTCTGTCTCGTTTCATTTGATGTCTTTAGACTAATAGAACCATAACCATTAGACAACACACACACACACCGCCACGAGCAGCTTTCAGTGTTGTTCATGGGTTTTTTTATCCACTAATCAGAGCATCAGATCACTGAGAAGCATGTTCCTTTGGTTTTGCCATAGAAATATGCTGTACATTTTATTCTGTACCTTACACACTATGTAAACTCTCATTGTTTTTCAGTGAATACGCAATGAACTCATGTATACTTACATCATGACATTAGATGACTTTAATTTTAATGAATGAGCGACTGAGCTAAACGCATGACTGCATCCAATTAGATTTCTTTACAAATTGGAGAATTTGTACTTTCTGCTGTTTTGATCTATTTGAAGTGATGTGCAAATGTACAGCAGATGGGTTCCCTGCCACTATTTACATCTATTATACATACAGACTATATTACATGTCTTTTAATGCTTTCATAAATGTAACCATGGCCTATGTGATTTAGCTCTTTGACGGATCACTTTCAAGGGGCCTGAATCATGATGGAGTTACTTATTTAACCCTCAAAAACTTACACAGTTGTTGGCGACCACAAGCATCTGCTGATCCAAAAAGTAACTTTAGATCCACTAATCCTATCAATACACTGAAATAGTTCAAGTTAAAGTCTCTCAGTTTTTCAGGATCATCAAATAGGACCTATTTGGACGTTCAGAGGCTACATGGTGAATGTGGAAACACTGTCATCTTCTACAACAGAGGTGTCAAACACATGGCCCATGGGCCAAAACCGGGCCATTGGTAAATCACACTGCATGCGCTAAATACATATTTGCATTTACCCCTCCCAATAATTTTGTGTGCTCTGGCAGAAACGCCCATATTGCATATTCATCACATCAAACATGCTAAATGGGTTGCACAGGCTATTGTGCCCATTTGAGAGGCATAACCATCAGTGCGTCCTGTTAGGAGATAAGCTTCAATGTGTTTTTGCGTGTACAGTCAAGTTTGCACATGTTTTTAAACCTTTAGTAAATCAGGCCCTAAGTGTGTACATTGGACCCATTATTCATTCACACACTGGTGGAGTAAACTACATCTGTATCCACAGGTGCCCTAGGGCAGACTGACGGAAACATGGCCGCCAATCCACCCTACGACCACCAGTAAACATTCATACACACTCATACACCAGTGTGAGCAACACTGGAGGGAAGGCAGGTGGTAGTGTCTTGCCCAAGGCACAAGCCTGGGATGGGGGGGGGGGGGGGGGGGGGGGGTTCAAATAACGAGCAGCCTTAGAAGTGACCTGGTTATGTTAAGGTAAAGCTAAAGTAAAGGGGAAAAAAAGCTAAATGCATGGTCAAAGCAGTAAATCCACTAAAAGTCAGGGATGGAAAACTAAATATTAGCGGAACCAACAGGGTCTTTAGTCTTTTAGTCTGCATTGGTATTTATTGATTATTATTGATGATTATTTAAATGCATTTATTCATAGTTGCTTTCAATAATCCTGTATTTGTGCACTGATTTATTTATGTTTGTCACATTGCACTTTGGATGTAGGCTGATGTCTGTGGTAAGCGGCAAATGAATTGCCAGCATGGGATAAATAAAGCTTTCTGAATCTGAATCTAAAACTATTAGCTAAAAAGGTTAATAGTGAAACAATCAACTGTATGCAATATTAACTGAATGTAATGTACGACTCCTTTATGTTTTGATATAATAACCTTTGAATTTACTCTGAGCTTGTATCAACTGAGTTAAATATATGAAAATAAATAACTTGGTGAAGGTTAAATGTATAGAAAATGCATTTGGAAGTAACTACAGTAGGTATTTATGGGTTAAAAGGACACATCTTTAATTGCCATTATGGCCTGTGTAGGTGCAGTGGTGGTACTTCTAACTCCCAGACAGAATGTTCTGTGTTTGATTCCCAGTTGGACCAGTGCCTTTCTGTGTTGCGGTTTCCTGTTCTCTGCTTTTCTGGTACATATGGGTGAATCCTCCTGTCGGTACACTGTAAAAAAAAAATCTTTTTACCATTTATTTTACAGATTTTTCCTGTATTTTAAGATACAGGAAAATATCAATGAAATTACAAAAACAGACTGTGACTTTACATGTCAAATGTAAAATAACACGAAAAAACTGTAACTGTGAATAACCATAAAATTTCCATTTTTTAAAAGATTTTTTTTTTTTTTCACAGAAAAATACAGTTAAAATACATTTCAAAATGTACTGTAGTTTCACAAATATTTATTTTCTATTTATGAGATCAAACTGTTAATTTAAAGTTTAATACTGTAAAAAAAAAAACAATAATAATAATAAACAAGATAAAATTACTGACAGTAACCATAAAAGAAGTATTTGTTCTGTAAATTTAAATACACTTGTTTGTTAATTGGCAAATATCTAGTGTAATTACGGGAGGTTTCTCAAAAAAAAATGTTGAATAAATGTATTTTTTGTGAATGTATAACATGTATAAGCACTGATAAAGTGTCCCAATACAGTTTTTATCAGTGGATTGGACAACTGAGTCTCATTGGGAAAAAAAAAAAAAAAAAAAAAAAAATATATATATATATATATATATATATATATATATATATATATATATATATAGGTAATTTGATTGTTTTAATACATGAAATTTCTTTATTAAACATTAAAAAAAAAAAAAGGCAAAAACTCATGTAAAGTTAGGCCAAAAAACTGTATTTTAATTATGGAAAATTATCATACTTTTAGGAGATGGTCATTTTCCGTTATTTAACAGTATTTTTTCGGCACCCCATATTGTTTTTTTTTATACATTTTTGTGGTTGGTTTTTTTTTACAGTGTACCCTGGTCCCGAACACCTTTAACGGCAGCTCTCTGCTCCTAATACTAGGTCCTGTGTGTGTTTGGATTTGTATTTATTTATTTGTAAATTCATGTCATAAAACCCAAATTTGTTGACCCTGGTTGCAATAAAATACAACAACATCCAAGGGTTGAATACTTTTCATAGACGCTCTAACCTTCATGTGGTACATGCACACGGACCAAGTTCTACAAAGAAGTCTTTTGTTCTGTTCTAATTGTAAAGCGCATGCCCCTCTGGTCATTTCCAAACAAAGGTCAGGTTACAGCGGCTGTTTCCTTCTGACTGACCACAAGGAAAGCCGCATCATTCCTGTGGGATCAAATGTTTACTGCTGCCTTGTTTATTGTGATGTTTTGGAAATATCGTTCATGTAACATTTATGCCCCTGAACCAGGCATCAAACTGACAGGGATGGAGACGAAAGCAGACAGAGAGACGGAGACGGGCCGAGGGAGACCGACTCAAGGGGACGGACATGGGGATCAGAACGCTGTCACTGCTCGGCCCACATCGCTCTGTGTCTGATGGAAACAGCAGCTCAGTGATTCCCAGAGTCTTCCAACCAACACGACTTTTATTTCCCCTCACAGAAAAACAGAGGAGCAGCGTGACGCCAAAGAGAGCCTCAGCAAAGCACGCACTTATTGAAAATCACACCCACACACACACAAAGTGTACATTAAAAGTACACACATAGCATACCCACACTTTAATACAGGCACAAACTCCACATGAAGTCATGCAGACAAGTACATCCACGAAAAATTAAACAATTAATCAACTCAAGTCAATAAAACTCAATAAATAAAAATAATATATATGTATATATTTTTTTAAATGCTTTGTTTTTTTCATTTTCAATGCTGCTAAATGTTGTTTCACACAGACACTTATTGTGTGACGCACACGACTGAGAAAAGATGAGGAAAAAAGGCAGAAAATGTCTCAAGTATGGGAACACTTTAAAATTTTATAAATACATCCACTGTTAGATGGAGCTTGTTTATCACAAGAGCATGACATTAGTGACGTAGCGGAAACACCTGGTCTGCATTAGCCCCGAGAGCAGAGCCCAAGGAAATAATGTTAATGCTAATGCTAATATGTTAGCATAAACAACACTCAGAACATTTGTAGCAGTCATTAGTTACGTCATTAACTGTAGCTGAAGAAAAATTCATTGTTACGTTACTTTAATGCTGCGTTCCAAGCCATTTCTTGAGGCTGTAAGTCACGACTTCAAATCATAACTCACGACTTCGTAACATTCCAGGCAAGTCACGCCAAACTGCCTGAGCGCAAGGAATTGTAGTAGCTAGATGTAAACAAACCAACACGGCGGACAGTACGTTTTGTTCATTTACAATCATTTCTATCGCTAAAGGTGTTTGCTCTTCTGCTTATGTGAGGGAAACAGGAGTAAAAACAGCGCATAAGGCAATAGAAGCTGTTCTACCTTTTATGTTCTGTTATTTGTATATTTGGATTCGTATTTGGTATTAATTTATTCTTGCACTCCATGGACTGAAAACTAGCTAATGCTAGAGCAGCTGCTGATAACATTTACGGATAATAATATCGGAGCAATACCTTGTTTTAATAAACAATTTGCATAAACACCGCATCCATGGGGGCGCCATTGCTACGTGAACAAGGAGAACATGGATGTAGTACGAGTTCACAGGTGGGAAGTCATGGGTTTTGACTGACATTCCAGTGTCTTTTCACCAGGAGAAGGTTGGAAAAAACACGAGTTACGGGTGGACTGGAACACAGCATAATTCATGTTTTGCTGTCACTGTTGGTTAAGGAACTTATGGAACACACGCTGTTTCTCATTCATGAAAACTCAAAAGATGCACACACACACAAACACACACACACACACCACACTTCGGCTATTCAAATAATCGTTCAATTGAATCGAATTGAAGAAATAATCAACATCGACTAATCGGTAACAAAAATAATCAATAGCATCCGTTCCACACACAATTAAAGCAGATACAATAACCCAACACACACAAGCGCGCGCACACACACACACACACACACACACACACACACCACACACACACCACACACACACACACACACACATCTGCTTCTCACCGGTTCAGTCGCTGCCGCCTCATCACCAACAGGAGACACAACTAAATGTGAGTCTCTCCCACCTGCTGCTCTAACTCCACCACCAGCGGCGTCCACGCTCCAGGAGGGATCTGCTCCTATCTGCTGACTTCACATCCGCCTACACTTTGGAACAGGCCTCACATTTCTAGGGACTGTCATTTGCGTAGAATCGATCTTCTCCTTTTTAAACTAGGATGCGTCAGTACAATACACTGAAGCAGTGATGCCCTCCACCCAATTAGAACCGTTTACTGACAATAAATTATGTTCGTATGGACTAGAAACTCAGTTTTTTAACCATAATTATTTAATTAACATTGCATACAGTTGATGTTTCACTAATAACTCATTTCATAAAAGCTCAGAGTAAATTCAGATGTTATTATATCAAATCATAAATCATATCATACATTACGTTCAATTAACATTACAGACAGTTGATTACTTCAGTCATTTAGCTAACAGTTTTAGTTTTTCATCCATGACTTTTTGCCATTTTGCTGCTTTGACCATGCATTTAGCTTTTTTTTTTTTTATTTGCTTTACCTTAACATAACCAGCTCCCTTCTAAGGCTGCCTTACCTCATTATTTCAACAGTCGATTCATTCACCATTTTGAGCATTTATTTCATTTAGCTAGTTATATAAAGGACTTTTCACATTACATTAAATCTTTACAATTTATTTAATTTTGTTTTTCCAATCGAACTATCAATCCATATATTTTAGCTCTTTTCCGTGTGTTAACCACATTTAGCTAACTGTCGTTTAATTGCATACATTTGACTAATCTTTTTGTTAGCATATTATTTGACCTTTCTAGCATTGTAGCAAGTTACATAAAAGACTTAATCATGTTACATTCTGTGGACTATTGAATATATGTGCTGATTTGTATTTTCTCAACTCATGCCTGGACCTGGGACAGTCAGAACTAACATACAAATGAAAAAACAAAGACTCATATTTGTTATGTTTGTGTGAAAGCTAAAGGAGTAAGTGATGGTTCCAATGTAGAAAAGTCAACATCTACATTTTGTGCCTTTTTGTCGTCGTCTCTTCTGTTGTTTGCGTTGACTGGGCATCATGTGCATCACAATAAATGTCTGTAATCGCTTTTCCATTGACCCTCAACCTGCGCATAAAAGTTCAGCTAATGAAAAAAATGACAATTTCGGCAAAACTCTTGTTTTTCAATTGAAAGTTTTTGCACATGCAAGAGGTGGTTTTTCGGGCATAGCGCAATTGGTATATCATGCAAAACTGCAATGGGAATACCTTTTTCCACAACTAGAGTCACGTGAATTAAAAAAAAAAAAACACAGATGTTGACAGACGTTACAACAAGAGAAGAGTTTTAAAAGAAACACGGTGCGGTATGTGTGGACACACCAGGAAACAGAATCTTTTTTTTAATTTAGTACAGGATACAGGTTTAATATAAAATAATAATGAATATATCTGTAAATTAACATGATATTTACGTGCGTCACCATGTTTATGGAATGACTTCTCATGTCATCTCGCGATAATAAGTGAACAAATCATCGCATTTGTGATTTAATGGAAAAAACCGACATTATGCATAGGGATGGGAATCGATAAGAATTTAACGATTCCGATTCCATTATCGATTTTGCTTATCGATCCGATTCCTTATCGATTCTCTTATTGATTCTCCATTGGGTGAGGGAATAAAAGAGTACAAACGGGTGTGTTTGCATTAACTGTCTTTATATTTCCATCTCTGCACAGAAAATATAACATATACAGTATGTACAAATAATAAGAACAGATGATGCCGGACCCGGTGTGGGGGGGCACCATACAGTGAAAGTGAAACTAAAGACGCTTTACTAATTCCTCTACTGCCGTATTTCTACTACGTGGAACCGGTTCGACTTGGTCTGTCTCCTGTTGTTGTGCACCCCATTTCCTTTCCCCTACCTTCGGAAACTTGTATTGAGGGGGTACGACGTTTGTTGCCTGCACCGGAACCGGAACTGGACCCAGATGACGGCCTGGTGTTCACTCTGCCGCTAGATCACAAGCACCGCTAAAGTAGCGAATCAAATGAGTCACATGCTGTGGACAAATGTTTGAACGTATTGAAGGGATTCAACCCTTTTGAAGAAATGGAAGCTTTGACAGTCTTCCAGTGGGCCTGGTGTCCTCTTTTTAGACCGTTTCTGCCTCAATGCTATGTTGGCTACATTCTGACCAAAACAATGAAGCGTACGCGTGACGTCATTGCGCATGCGCAACAAAGGTGGAATCGATAAGCAGGCAGGCAAACGATTCCAAGAAACTGAGCTACTGGGATTTGGTTCTCAAAAAGAACCGGTTTTCGATTCCAATCCCTAGCGCGGTATGTGCGAACACATGAGGGAACCCAATCATAGAGGAGTAATATATAATAATAATGAATATATCTGTAAATCAACATGATACTTACGTTTGTCACCATGTTTATGGAATAACTTCTCGTATCATCTTGTGATAATAAATAAACAATCATCGCATTTGTGATTTAATGGAAAAACTGACATTACATACTTCTGTTTTTTTGACATTTAGTAAATATCGGTAAAGTTTTGCTCATATGTCCAGTGGAAAAGCTTCCATTCAGGAAAACTGTAATGAAATACTGTTTTTTTATCAATTCACATTGATTAATTGCTTCATTTGTACCACAGTAACAGTATTGTTTTACTTATTTACTGTTTGCCATCTCGTACGGTTTGTAATAGTCCTCAGGAAACAGGGCTCTGATTCACAGGTTATTTGTTGTGTCTCTCTAACTCTCACATAATCACATACGTACAGGATGGCACTGAAGCTGCTCCCTAATCATCGCTTCTCTGCAACCAACCTGATTATGCCACAGAAGACTTCAAAAAACTGGGTCTTTTCAGTCTTGTCTTTTCCGGAAAACAGACAGGAGAGACGACACACACCAACACACTGAGAACAAGCTCATTTACACACACACACACACACACACACACACTTGCAGCAGTCCCTCCTCTCTCTTCCTATGTGCTTCCCCTGCAGCTCTCTCTCAGCCTCTCTAATTGACTTCTGCTTTCTTACATTTCATTTCATCTCTTATTCAGTTTTATTTCCCCCCTTTTTTTATGATCCCCTCTGTCTTCAATTATTCATCCCTCTCTCTTTCCCTCTGATTTCTTTCCATCTGGTCTTGGTGATGTTTAATTCACCTCTTCATTTGGAGGAGGGAGGGGGGGGTTAGCTGCTGCTGCTGCTGTGCGCTGTTAATTGGTTTTTAAGAGCGGTAAGTACGCACACATGTACGCACACTGGCATTCACACATATGCACTCCTGCACACGCTCACACCCTCCCCTCCCTCTGTTGTTAGAGCACACTGTACATGTCTGCTGGCATTAACATCACCAAATGAGCACAGAGTGAAAAAGCATGTGAGAAGAGGAGGGCAATTGTATGGACTATATGTGTGTGTGTGTGTGTGTGTGTGTGTGTGTGTGTGTGTGACGGGGGGGTGGGCTCGGTGTTTGTGTGTATGTGTGTTTTTTGGTGCATATTAGAACAAGTTCATATGAGCGAGCAGGTCAATCCTGTGAATGTTGCGTTCAATAAAAATTAGACCGAGTGCATGGCTGAACACGGTGTGTGTTTTGGCTTTTCTGTCTTTGTGAGGACCAGTTGAAGTTGATCTGGGTTTTGAAAAGTCAGGACACGATAGCTAGACTTCACTCATTCAGAGGCATCAGTGCAATTCTATCACTAGTAGGAATTAGACGGTAGTTGTGACTACTTTAATGGTTATTTTTAAGCTCTGATCATCTGTTCACTGTAGCTGAGGACTGACAAAGCTCAGATGAGAAGGAACAGGACTTTAACTGATTTAGGAATAACTGCGTAGTACATGTTAGCGAAAACACAAATGAAACATGAACTAAATTAAAGCTGTAGTCATGTCTGAAAATGACAAACGTGTCCTTTATTCCAGAACCAGCTGAAATGACAACCACAAAAAGTATAAAGGACAAAGGATATATAAAAAATATCTATACAGAAATAATAACAACAATGACAACAGTATAAGAATATATATAAGAATATGTATGGATATAAACAACAACAAACCAGTCCAATGACATCTGCAAACATCTGTCAGGTCAGTCTGAAACACATTTGGATCCACCTGACTACCTTAGACCAACTGAACATGGAACTAATATCCATCTGTGGGTTGATCCTGGCATCATGTGCGTCACAATAAGCATCCATATAAAACACAACAGTGGAACCAATGTTTAGTGGCGGCAAAATTAAGGAAACAAAGCTTCAGTACAGGAAAACTGTAATAGAATATTTTTTAATCATTTCAAGCCCATTAATCAACGCTTCATTTCAGTTCAGTTCAAGACTACGTACATAGAATTTAAAAACCGTATTTTAGTTTTTTGATTTCTTTGTTGCTTGTGACGGCTAACTGTGGCTGCAGAGCAGAGCTTTCATATGCTTAAGGTATCTTCATAATAGTTGGCACAATATTAGTCATTAGGTGTATTTTCATAAACGGTTTTTAAGCACTTTTGGACCTTTTGTATTTGAAAATGTTCATGGGAAATGGTAATGTGAACAAAACCAATGAATTTGTTCATTCATTTTTTTAAACCCACTTAGGGTGGTGGGGGGGCTGGAGCTTTCTCCAGGGCTGGGGTGTACCCTGGACACGTCACTAGTTCATCATCCACAGAACGAACAACCATTCACTCTAACATTCACACCTACGGGTAGGGATGGAATGGAGAACCGCTTCTTTTTGAGAACCGGACCCAGTAGCCAAATGTACACACATGTACGCTGCATTGTTTTGGTCAGAACGTAGCCAATATGGTGTTGAGGCAAAAATGATTGTAAAAAGACGACACCAGGTCCAGTTTGTAACACTGTCAAAGCTTCCATTTCTTCAAAAGGGTGGAATCCCTCCTATATGTTCAAACATTTGGCCACAGTATGTGATTTATTTGATTCGCTACTTAGCGGCGCTTGTGAATCTAGCGGCAGGAGTGAACACCAGGCCGTCATCCGGGCCCAGTTCTGGTTTCTGGTGCGGGCAACAAATGTCGTATCCCACAAATACAAGTTTCCAAAGTTAGGGAAAGGAAATGAGGTGCATAATGGAAGACGAGCCGAGTATGGGAATGCGGCAATAGAGGGATTAGTAAAACGTCTTTAGTTTCACTTTCACTGTACCCCCCACCTCAAACTGGGCCCGGCATCATCTGTTATTATTATTTGTACATACTGCATATGTTAAATTTTCTGGGCAGAGATGGAAATATAAAAGACATGTCTTTTATATTAACTGTACAGTTAATGCAAACACACCCATTGTACAGATATTTTTGGCATTTTTCGACAAACAGTTTAAACACAAAATGGGGCATGGACACACTTTTTTAAAATACATTTTGGTGGGGTGAGTATTTAATCCTGAAATGCCAAACGTATCATATTTGATCCATAAGTTTTGAAGCCCTCTACATGACCAGTGTGATTTTTTTTCTTGAAAAACCTGATGTATACAATTAGTTACATGCAATACACAGATAATCCACCAGGGGGAGGAATTCATTCACCAGAGTTCTTTCCAGTGACACTACAAGACTGTCATTAATGAGGAAGGAGGAAGAACTGTGACAATTTTGAAATGGAATTACCAATTTGTTAGACATGTTTGTGTTATATTATATTTTTGTTTGTTCAGCAATAATAATATCTAAGCACTGAAACCCGATGTATCAAATATGATACAAAATTAACATTCATACAGGGAAACTGATATTTGAAAAAAGATTAATTTTGGTTATTCAGAAGGACCGATAAAGGCTCCAGTTTCAAAGAACTGGAATTTCCTGTCAGTGACTTAATGGCTCAGGCTTTCCAGGCTTAAATCATGTGACTGCTCAGGTGACTCAGTCCCACATTTCTTGGTATATCGACACAAAGCATAACAGTTATTACCTCAAAAAGTTATGGATGGATTTTGATGAAATTTTCAGGAAATGTTGATACTGGCACAAAGAACAAATGATTAAATTTTGGTGGTGATCGGTGGGGGGGGGGACTAATCTGCCTTGGCAGAGGTCTACGTTCTCTGAGTGCTTTTGCTATTTTTTTCTGTTTTGGGCTGTTTAGTTCAGGAAATGTTAATGGCGCGCTCAAACATTCCAGCTGACGTTAACCTATAAAACCCCAGAAAGATTTTTTGTGGTGACCTCCATATAAATTTCTCTCTAAATTTATCATTACCAAGTGATTTATCACCATTTATTATACTATTATTCTTCACATTTTCTCCGCTGTAATCAGATCTTTTTCTATATTTCATTTACTGACCATGTAGGCCTTAATAAAAGTTTGGTAAATTCAAAGGTTATTGTATCAAAGCACGAGAAAGTCAAAGAAACTTTCCTTTTTCAGCAGCATATATCCTCTTTAGACCAGCACTGCATTTATGTCCTCTGTAGGGGACAATAGTTTCACAGCTTTACTTTAAAAAAAAAAGTAAAAAGGCCCAAACTTTAACTTTCCTCAGTCTCAGGAGGACATCATTCATTCTACATAAGTAGTATCTACAGCTGTATTTTTCAGCCTGAAATTTCTAGTAATTGATAAAAATAGAAAAAAAAACTTACTTATAAAAAAAATACATGGTGAGTTGACAGAGACAATCCCAATCCATAAAGACATGACAAAACTGTGAGTCTGAAACTGAAGCACTGTGGTTCTGTTTATCTGTCAGATGTCATTGTGGTCAGTTTCAGATGCTGCAGCTCTTTCATAATTCATAGTTTGAGTTATTGTTTGTTCAGTATTAATTGTCAGCCTTGTAAATCCAAGCTGGACTGACTGTACATATCCTGACCAAGGGAAATAAAATTCTTACTTTGTGCAGTAATATACACCTGGATTTACTGCCTCCGTCCATAATAATATACATTATATAGACTAAATGTCAACTGAAATTAAGGTTTATTTGCAACATAGTGTAGCAAAGTACTACATGACCAAACCAAATTAATTTTAGCAAAAAAAAAAAAAAGTCTCAGTTTTGAATGTCTGGGGGTCAGCAAAAATCTGTGATGTTAAAATGGGGTCATGAGCTAAAAAAGGGTGAGAACCACTGATCTACAGCTGCTGTCATCAACGACATGGATTTTATTGTTGAACCAACATTGCAGAAGATGACGGTGTTTCCACGTTCACAACAGACACTATGAAAAAAACATCTGATGCTGCTGAAAAACTGACAAACTGTATTTTACCTGAATTATTTCACTGTTTTGAAAGGATAGTGGTTCAAAAGTCATTAAACCTTTTGGATCAGTTGATGCTTTGGGTCTTTGAGGGTTAATGTACTTAACATTGGATGTCATCTATAAAATGAATAATGAGAAGAGGACGTCTGTTCCGAGTTACCGTAGAAACATGGCTGACTCCTCAGAGGCGACCTACTCCCTCCGTACATAAAAGCAGCTCATTCCAATGTAACAGTAAACAGTTCTTATTTCCAGGTGATTGTACAGGGGTGAAAACATAATTATGAATATTATATTCCATTTCTGCATATTAGATCCTCCTAATTCCTCCTAAATCTTACACACTGGACTCTTAAAGTGCATGACTCTATATTGTATATTCTTTAGTAGCAAAATGTTCACATTCTGTTTGCTTTTTGTTGTGAAACATTAGTCATTACTATTGTAACAACTGATTCTGTGTATCATTTAAAGGCTTATTATTAAGGTCTAGTATTTCCGTAGCGTTAACATTGTTATTTATAACATTCTTCTCAGCCGATTAGTCATTATCCAAATAACGACCTCACTCAGCAATGGCTGTGTGATTTCCCCTTCAATAAGAATTGGTGATGTGGGCTCCACTGAAGCAGAGGAGATGAGATTCTGCTGTGAAGTGAAATGGTGAAGAGAGAAATAACCTCACAATAAGCCCAGTTAACAAGAGGGACGGACAAAAACTCAGCTGCAAACACGGATATTTTAATAATGATGATGGAAAAAAATGAGTTGGGGGAGGAAAAAAATACGGCTTTTTCTGCCACACGAATGAAACACTCATACGGTTTAATTGAATTGTTAATAAGTTACAGCAGTAATAGCTGAATTTCATGGTTACTGCAGCACTGCAGCACGGACAAGAGCTGGGCTGCCTTCCAAGAAAAGCTGAATGTAAATGTCAAGTTTCATGCTCACTTGAAGTAAAAAGAAATGTCTGCAGGTTAAGAACTCTTTGTGAGATGCTCTGTGTAAACTGTGACCATCCAATGTAGCTACAGCCGCTGCCTTGCCAGTATGCAAAGTGCTTTGATTTCCATCCTGAAAATGAAAGTATGAAATATCACTTACACTATCCGCATGAAAGCACGATAACAACTTGCCAAATAGAAATCAGTTCTTGAAAGTCAATGTGGAAATTCAATTTATTTTATTCAACTAGGCTGATGGAAAACACATCCAATTTGCATATCCCCCCCCCCCCCTGCATTTCAAAAATTCACTTCAAGTTTCCCTTCCCACAGCTCCTGCCTGACATTTGTCTTGTGCTTTCCTAATGCATATATACACAGTCGTACAGCTGCATTGAGAGGGCGTGAAAGCTTGCCAAAGCCTTGCGTTGGAGGCCTGCTTTTTTTGTCAGAACTTCACAGCGTAACAGCATTCACATTCATCACTTCTCAGATCTAAGAGCAAGATACCTCCAGCTACTATACACTTTGAAGATCTGATCTTCCTATCGCAAAGAATGTAAAATATGGAAAAAGCCCTTTCAGGTCTGTATGCACTATTTAGGACTGTGTCACATGCTGTGGTTAGATGTGGATGTGGAGTTACAGTTTAGGGAATCTCCAGATCCCCTGCCTTATTTTTAATTTAGCAGGAATGTGTCATCGCTATATTTGAAAGCATTAACTCTGACAGTTTGAGCCCATCAATCATCATAATATTTAACATCCTGATAACATGATAAGATCAAATAAGTAAAGTTATGTCAAGTAAAGTAACACGAGGCACACTCCTATTCTTATCTTAGACTCTTTTTATTGGAAAAGTCCTGTGTTTCAGGTGTTTTATTCATCACATTAATGGCATAACAGAAAGGGTAAAAATGAATAAATGGACAAGCCTCAGTGACATCACCGATTGGTAGGGATGGGAATCGAGAACCGGTTCTTTTTAAGAACTGGATCCCAGTAGCTTGATTCCTTGGAATCATTTGCCTGCCTGCTTAATGATTCTGCTTATCGATTCCGCCTTTGTTGCGCATGTGCGATGACGTTACACGTACAGTGCATTGTTTTGGTCAGACTGTAGCCAACATGGTGTTGAGGCAGAAACAGTCTCAAAAGACGACAACAGACGACACAAGAGGTCCACTTTTAACACTGTCAAAGCTTCCATGTCTTCAAAAGGGTGGAATCCCTCTAGTATGCTCAAACATTTGTCCACAGCATGTGACTCAGTTTACAGGAATGTCATGTATTTGATAGGCTTCTTAAGGACGCTTGTGAATGTAGCGGCGAGTGAGTGTCGGGCCTAGTTCCAGGTTCGTTGCGGGCAACCAACGTCATACAACCCTCAAATACAAGGTTCCAAAGGTAGGGGAAAGGAAATGAGGTGCACAGCAACAGGAGAGGGCCAAGCCAAGTCAAACTGGTTCCACATAGTAGATATGCGGCAATAGAGGAATTAGTAAAGCATCTTTAGTTTCAACTTTCACTGCATGCCACCCCCCACTGGGGCCTGGCGTCACCTGTTCTTATTATTTGTACATACTGTATATGGTATATTTCTGTGCAAGAGATGGAAATATAAAAGACAGTTCATGCAAACACACCTGTTTGCACTCTTTTATTCCCTCACCCAATGAGAATCGATAAGCGAATCGAAAAGGAATCAGATCGATACGCAAAATCGATAATGGAATTGGAATCGTTAAAATTCTTATTGATTTCCCATCCCTACCCATTGGTTTCTGGAATAGAGAGCTAAAGTCCTGCCCCTTCTGATGATGCTTTACTTTGGAAAAAATGTATTACAGTCAAAGTCAATGTTGCATCATTAAACATGTTTGTCACTTTAAAGTAATTGTAGAAGTTAAGAAAACTACACCCACACATCATAATATTGTCTCTCCAAGATCTGTTCACAGTTGCTAAAGATACCTCAACATCTTCAGCATAACTATTTCGTTTAAACCATTTTCACTAAAAACTCAAAGAACAAAGCTGAAGTATGTTGTGGTTGATCTTTTTGGTGTCTGCAACTGCATCATGTGATGTGATGCAGTGCATTAACCATTTCACATAAAATCAGATGTTAGTTTTCCATCAACAGTGTCTTTCTTGGCTTGTAAAAATATATTTTAAAATGACAACAATATTGCAAATTGAAATAGGATTAAAAAAACAAACAATATTTCTCTCACCATTGACCACCATTAGTATTTTTTGTTTAGTTAGTCCCATGGGGGGCAGCTGAAGGGGTCATCCCCCCTTGCCATCTTATTTTTTGGAGACAGAAAAAGCCCATACTTAGACAAGAGGCTGAAGGAGGGAAGAGGAGCCTAACACTAACGAAGCTTAATCCACTGAAATAAAACACCAACCACACTGTTAATTACTACTATTCATGATATTTGTACAAATTAATAAATGTTAACACATAATGTTGTGTCTGATAACAATAATGTCAAATTTGTGTAATGTAACATATTTATTTGTGTAATGTAACATATTTATTTGTGTAATGTACATATTTATTTGTGTAATGTACATATTTATTGTGTAATGTAACATATTTTTTGTGCTAGTTGGTCTAGGCTACACTGTAAGCCTGCACTTTGCAAGTTCATCCCATGGGCTGGATTGGAACCTTTGGCGGGCCACATTTGGCCCCTGGGCCGCATGTTTGAGACCCCTGGTATAAATGGACATAAACCACATATATGTCTTATAACACTTTATCATATACATTGAAAACATCAGCAAACAAGCACTTTGGTCATTTTTTTTTCAATTAATCCTAAACACATAGCATTTGGCACATTTAATCTCTGAGGCAGATAATTCTAAAAAAAAAAAAAAAGCAAACCAGTGTTATCAGTGCATAGAGTCTGAAAAAGGCAGTTCTGTCACCTTGGTTGGGATGTCTAAAGGACATTTTGTTCGTGCCAGTGGGCTGTGGTGTGTCATGTCATCGATATGTCCTGGTTTTTTGTCAGACACTGGTGTCAGCCTCAGTAAAAATCATCACCAAACTTGGCGCGGCGTCACAGTGTTTAGCACTTCTGCCTCATAGCAAGATGTTTCTGGACTGGGACTCCCAGTGTGGACCAGAGCCTTTTCTGTGCAGCGTTTATCGGTCTGCTCCATGCCTGTGTGCTTTTCCTCCAGAGCTCTAGTTCACCATTAAAAACAATACGGGTTAATAAAAGATCTGAGCAACTCCAGTGGCAGCTCAGTTTTCTAATGGCATGCTAATTCTAATGCTAACGCAGATACAAGGTGTGTACTCGGATACGTAAAGAGCAGAGGCAAATTTCCGTACAGGAATAATAAAGTGAGTTGTCCTTTAACCTTAACCTTTAAAGTATGGCACAGTGGCTGTTTAATTCCTCCTTATAACCACATAATTATTTACACACAACAATATTTTGCACATTCATTCATGTATATTGTGTATTGTTGTGTATAATTCAACTACTGCATCATGTATTTGTTGTGGTTGAATACTACACTGTAAAAAAACATCTGTGATTTAACAGAATTTTCACTGTTTATTTTACAGATTTTTCCTGTATTTTTAAGATACAGGAAAATATCAATGAAATGACAAAAACAGGCTGCGATTTTACATGTCAAATGGAAAATAACATGAAAAAACTTTAATTGTGAATAACCATAAAATTTCCATTTTTAAAAGAATTTTTTTCTTTTTCACAGAAAAATACAGTTAAAATACATTTGCAATGTATCATAATTTCACAAATATTTCTTTTCGATTTTGAGATTAAACTGTTAAGTTAAAGTTTAATACTGTAAAAAAATAATAATAATAATAAAACTAGATAAAATTACTGACAATTAACCGTACAAGAAGTATTTGTTCTGTAAGTTTAACCAGACTTGTTTTGTTAATTGACAAATATCTTAGCGTAATTACAGGAGGTTTTCACAACAAAATGTTGAATAAAGTGTATTTCTGTGAATGTTTAACATGTATAAGCACTGATAAACTGTCAAATAACAGTTTTAATCAGTGGATTGGACCAACTTACTCTCCGTGAAAATTATACATATATATATATATATATATTATATATAATGATTTTGATTGTTTTAATACATGTAAATATTCTTTATGAAACATTAAAAAGTCAAAAAATATGCAAAATCTCATATAAAGTTAGGGCAAAAAACTGCATTTTAATTGTGGAAAATTACCGTATTTTTATGAGATGGTTATTTCTGTTATTTAACGTATTTTTTCGGCACCCCTACGTGCCAGAATATTACCATGTTTTAATGGGTTTTTTTTTTTACAGTGTAAAATTAAGGAAATGATATGGTTTTGTTTCTGATATCAAGTAGGTGATAAAGGTGGTAAAATGGACTGTTGAGGGGTAGATTAAATAAGTTTATACTTCTTTCTTTTCGATCATAGCAAAATTCAGACTTGCAGTTACTTGAAGATAGATTCTGTTCATTTAAATGTTATTGTGTTTTTGTCTTAATTTGTTTCGTTTTGTTTACGTTGTTTCTTTGCATGTTTGAAATAAATAAATAAATACATTTCTTCCCTACTACTTTTTCTTATATTTGCATGGAGCAACTGCAATGCACACAATTTCCTCTGGGATTCATAAATATTCTGAATCTGAATTTGAATTCAGATTCCAATTCGTTGTCTCTGTCCATCGTCTGCCTTTCAGACTGTTTCTGAGGTGAAGTCCCATGGGACACACCAGAAGGGAGCTCTTCAGTACAGAAATGATGATCTAAATGAAAAACCTTCCATGTGATTATCAGTTAGTCCAACTGTTGAATTGATGGCACATCATATCACCGTGAGGGGAATCCTGATTTTAATTATTTGTCTTTAGGGAACCAAAACTCACTTTGCCCTGATCATTTGGCTGGAATACAGTTTGTCTTTATAAAAATACATTTCTAAAAATGATCTGAGTGAAATGTGCTCCCGGGGAAGCATTAAGGTAATTTGGATCACTGTTGGAAATGAGAATGGTCCTCTTGCTGTCTCTCTATTACAGCAGTAGAAATGAGAGGGGGGAAAAAAGTGCAGCTGCAGCCTCATACAGTAAAGACGCTGACAGAATGACAGGATTCAGACTTCTGCACAGATTTCCTGGATGAAACTGTATTTTCTGTTGATGAGTTTTTGTAAGTGGCTTTGTTTTTTTTTTGTTTTTTTTTCTGGCCGTCACTACACACACTGACAACAGATGGTAATAAAACTCATTCTCCTTTCTGTGATTTGATAGTTTGCGTTTGCCACCATCTTGGCAGATTTTTCAGACCCCTGAAAATACAGATTTAAATTGCAGAAAGACCATATTCTGAGGAGGGAGGAACAGGCAGAAGCAATGACTGTCATAGGTCCAAACATCTGTCAATCAAACACATCTTCAGTCATTCACTTTGCACACAGAGTAAGTACACGTTAGTCAGTTGGTAAGTTAGTATACTTTTATGTCGTTGGTGTTATTTCCATATAGATATGTTTTATACATCCTTTTACTTTTATACTTTTTGTGGTTGTTGTTTCAGCTGGTTCTGGAATGAAGGACATGTTGTTTGTCACTTTTAGACATATTTTTACTTTTTTTTGCCTATTCAAATAATCATTTCATCAAATCAACCCAAAGACAACAAACAGCAAATCATCAGTGAATTACAAATATAATCAATCAATATAATCAAGCTTTGTTGGAAATAACAAGTCAGTGTAAAGTAGGGATGTAACGATTACCGGTATAACGATAAACCACGGTAAAATTGCCGATGATTAGTATTACTGTTTAAATTCTAATTATCATGATAACCATGTTTGATTACTGCACTTTTCCAGAGTGTATGTAAAGATCTGCTTTTGTCAAATATTTGAGTATAGTTTTATTACAATTTTAATTTTATATACCTAATATATGGAGCCAATATTCACTCTTAAAGTCTTTGAAAAGGTTCGTTAAGCATCTTTGTGTTATTTATGCAATAAAGTATAACATTTTTCAAATCGGATTTTATATTTTTTTGTGTTTTCTGTCCTTTTATGTTGATATAGTAGGTTAAAGTGAAAAAAAAATAGGCAGATGATATAAATGAAGTTGTGCTGAAAAAAAAAAGATACCAGACGTGGGTATAGTAAACATTTGTTTATATAGTATATAAAGGCAAAATCAAAAGTACTGAAAACGGACAAAATAGGCTCAGACCACTAAGGGTTCATATTTGAATGTTTCTGCCAAGAGAAAGTACATTGTGCCTATTATTTTATTTGTTTGTTTGTTTGTTTTTTTCAAATACAACTTGGTTAAATTATTTCAGCTTGTGTATTTGTACTTTTGAACATTTTGAGCTCAATTTCAACAATACTGCGATAATAATAACCGTGATAATTTTGGTCACAATAACGGTGGTATGAAATTTTCATATCATTATATCCCTAATATAAAGTCAGACCTTGGACAATAAATACATTATACATAGTATAGTTTATTTGTTGTCATTCTGGGATTTTAACATATCAGTTAATAAATTTGTAAGTTAGCTGCTGGTTTGTTTCTGAAATGTAACTGTAATATGAACTAACCAGGCAGGACGTTAACTGGTTTGGTGAGATAAACGACATAATGGCATCAGTTAATCACAAAAAGGCTGCATAGGAGGTGAAAATGCTCTAAATACAGTTTATACTTATAGTTCAGTTTTGATCTCATTGTCTAACAGACTCACATTTGCACACGTTCATGCGCTCAGGTGAAGTGTGTTGTGTTTGTGTTGTGCTGGGATCTCATTTCTTAGTTAACATAACCGATGTTGCATTTAAGTGCTGTCTGTAAAATACCTCTTTTATCACTTCTGCTGAGATTTTTCTGTTGTTTTCTCTTGTATTTTTCATCTGAGTCAAAGGTCTGAGGACGCTGAATGTTGTTTCTAGTCCAGTGTGTAACATCCTGTGAGTCTGAGTTCTACTTGACTTGAGCGTTGACAGGGATCGCCTGAATGCTCCATTAAACAACTGGACGGCATGAAATGGACTGGGGGACACTAAGCGCTGTAAAGAAAAGACAGGGCACATCCTTCCAAATATGTGCATAAAGGCTCCTTTATCCTTTTTAAAAGGCTTTTCAAGTGGGAAGGCTCTTGTAGATTAGTCAGGAGGTAAAGATTCCAGTAACAGAGACCTGACCAAAGCTCTGATACGTAGAATATCAATTTAATATGTTCCTGAAGCATCTCCTTTTTACGTTCTCTTATTTGATAGGAAGTAAAAGGTGGGTGAAAGGTATCCAGGACTTAGCCACCAAGATGGAGAGTTCCTGTAAAGCCTTCCAGTTTAGGAAAGATCATGGTTAAAAATCGTTGCTGTTTTTTTTTTTTTTTTTTGACAGAAAACAAAATATGCTGACTGTCATAACTACTTTTTATGATAGTCATATTCTAGTCCTTCAAAATGTGAAAAATAACCTTAAAAGGAACGTATTTAGAACTCTTAATATGAAATGTATTTTCAGGTTTTCAGTTCAGAATGCTTTTATACAGATCTGTCCATATTAAACAAATGTTTGGAGAACACAAACCTCTGCCACGCACCCGAACAGTGTGCATGTGCAGATCAACTATTTCTTTTTAAATTCAACAGTTTCCAGGTTGTTCCATACAGCAGAAAAAGTTGAAGCTTGGTACCAGTCATGTGTCTGTCATTCATTCATTCATTATCTGAACCAGCTTTATCCTCACTAGGGTCACGGGGGTCGCTTGGAGCCTATCCCCTACATAGGGGCGAAGGCGGGGTACACCCTGGACAAGTCGCCAGTTCATCGCAGGGCCATGTGTATGTCAAATTATATTAAATTCCAATCAATATTTGAGTTATAATGAAAATGTGTTGTAAATGGGATTTTCAATGTTAAATGTAAATGTCCACAGAGTCCACATTCCACAGTGGATGTGGACAATTTTGTGCCAGATACAAGATATTGTTTTAAGCCACGGGTGGATCAAATTGGAGGCTAATCTGAGTCATTTTGGTTTTTTTATGAATTTTCGAAAATTGCTCAATGATGAGAGATAGGAAAATTGTAGATGTTGTGACCTTGCTGTGACCTTGAACTTTGGCCTACTTGGCCCAAAATTGAATGGGTTGGTCCCAGGGCCTAGGCCTATCTGTGGGGACAATTTGGTAAAGATGGTTAGAATAGTTTTCCCGTAAAGTTGCAAACAAACAAACAAACAAACACACAAAGCAAAGTGATCACAGTACCTCCTGGCAGAGGGAATAACTGCAGATCATAATGCATGTACACTACCAGTCAAAAGTTTGGACACATCTTCTCATTTAAACAGCATGAGATGGACCGCAGATGGTCAATAAGTGCTCAGCATCACTGGGAACCCCTTCAAGACTATTGGAAAACATCTCAGCTGACTACCTCATGAAGCTCATCCAGAGAATGCCAAGATCTGTCTTCAGTGAATTACAAATATAATCAATACCTACACCTCTCACACTCCACTTGATTTAGTATCTGCTTGAAAGCAAAAACACAAATATACTTGACATATTTGCACATAAATTCAGGCGTTGAGGCATAAAGAGCATAGGTGTTTCCTTTCTTTACATTTCTGAAGTATTTCCAGTTTCCACGCTGACATTAACATTAAATAAGGATGACTGGAGCTTGAATTCTTTTCTGCATTTTCTAAACAAACAAACAGAAAGTGCCTCATTTCCTGTGCCGTGGATGATTTCCTCGCATTACCGAACACTGAGAGAGCAGGACAGCAAATGTAACAGCTCACATGAACTGTGTGTGAGTGTTTTTTTTTTTTTTCTGTGAATCACTGCTGTTGAGGCACACCGTAGGCAAAAACCAACATTACAGTAATCCATGCAAAATGTTTCAGGTCATTACTTCACTAACCGGTCAGAAGGTGTTTCAGTAACGGAGCAGCCGAGGACACGAAGCAGACAAATACACCAAGTGACTGTCACTCTGTCCGACTGACTGTCTGTCTTTTTGTTTGTCTCTCTGCTGTCTGATTCAATTTGCATCCGTGCGTGGATCACTGCGTCTCTCTCTGTCTTCCCCTTAGTTTCTGCCACTCTGTTTTCCGCTCATCCTTTTTTCAGTCTGTAGGCGTGTCTTGTGTCTGTCAATCACTCCGTGTTGCTCTGAACATGCGTGTTTCTTCTAAAAACTCATCTCCAACCCGACTGTCTTCAACTCCGTGCCCTCTTCTCCTCCTCGTCTCCTCTCTCTTATCTTTTCCCCCGTCTCGCTGTCACTCTGTCTATTTTAGTGCATCTGTTTATCTGTTTATCTCAGTCTGTTTTGGCTGGGGTTTTTTTGTGTGTGTTTGAGGTTGCGTCGCAAGAGTTTCACGTGCACACGACATAAACATGAACGTACAAACAAACATGCGTGTCTTTCTGTTAATGTGCACTGAGCTCCGTGGGGACATGTAAGTGGGACGCGGGGGGGTGGGGAGGTGTATGGGGGGGGCAAACAGATCAAACTTCAATCTAGGCTCTTCTCTCTACATGTACAACCCCTCCACCCCACCCAAACCCTGACTAAAACTATGCACATGCAAACACGCACACAAAATGCACTCATACACACTTAAGTCTCTTGTCGTACACATGGTCACTAAAGCACAAAAAAAACCACACTTTTTTTATCCACCATTAAAGTGTTGGTTTAAACTACATCAGACATGACATGTGTGTTTTTATCTTGTCACTGAACCCGTTTACAGCCGCACTAATAATCTGATCATTATCTGATTTCTGGAGTTATCAGATTATTCCAGTCATCATGTAAACAGTAGCATCTCATTTCATTTCATTCATTTATGTATTTGGCAGACGCTTTTTTCCAAAGCGACTTACAGGGGGAAAACCAAAGTAAAAGAATAAAATACAACAATAGATTAACCCTTTCATGCATGAATTATAAGAACCTTAACAAAGATTTTTTTTTTCCTCAGTATTTTTATTCCTCTTTAGGCATGAAAAAAAAACAACAAAAAAATGCGATTGATTTTTCACGAACCTATTTTTCATGGAGTTACAAAAATGTCCACTCATCTGGACACCATGCATTTAATTTTAGAAGCAAAGAAACATGTATTTACTGATTTACTGTGAGAAAACTATGCAATAAAAACATTTTTAATGCTGCTAAACCTGATATTTTCTCACATTTTAACATACTTGTATGGAGATAATATGCAAAAAAAACTTTGTATTAAAAAAAACAAACAAAAAAAACTGTTCATTACAGTCTATAAACAATTAGCATTAGCATGTAACTTTGCATAAACAGCAAAGTTGCAGTAATGGTATGAATGTCAGTGTATGGGATGGTGCATAAGTGCCCACTGTGTTAGCTGATATGGAACTAAAACAACAAATTCTGTATTCTTCTATTTTGGTTTTAATTCTTCTTCTGTACAGCACTTTGGTCCACTGCAGTTGTTTTAAAGTGCTTAAAAATAAAGTTGGATTGGATAAATATGCATGATCCCTATTAAATAAACCAATAAATAATACAAAATAAATAAACAGAACAGCTGTCCACCGCGGTGACCACTATGCATGAAAGGGTTAAAGACATAAAGCAGCTGTACAACTAAAAACGGTGTCGTACAGAAGAATAAAAAAGCAAAATAAAGACTAAAATACAAGAATTGATTAAGAAGACATAAAAACAGGTGCATAATTTAAACATTGAAATAAAACCAAGTAAAACAACAGAATAAACATAATAATACATTTAAAATGGAATGTTTGAAAGTGCTAGGACAGGAGGTGTTCTCTGAAGAGCCTAGTCTTCAGGAGCTTCTTGAAGATAGGCAGGGACGCCTCTGTTCTGGTAGTGCTTGGTAGATCGTTGCACCTACGTGGAACGACCCATGAAAAGAGCCTGGATTGTCTTGTGCAATCTTATCTGTTTTAGCAGATAACAACAGTAATCTGATTATGAGAAATCAGATTACCACACCTGGACTGCTCCACAATACTTCGTTGTCTTTCTGCATGTATACAGGTTAATCTGATTTATTTGGTTCTTTTACATCTGCACGTGTAAAAACAATTAAAATCATCGAAAACAGAAGTTAAAAAAATATGTGTTATTTATAGATATTTATATGTATAAATATAAACAACAACAAACCAGTCCAATGACATCTATAAACAAGTGTTCAGAGAACGCAAACCTCCGCCAAGCACCCCGAACGGTGTGCATGTGTGGATCGACCATTTCTTTTTAAATTCAACAGTTTCCAGGTTGTTCCATACAGCAGAAAAAGTTGAAGCTTGGTACCAGTCATGTGTATGTCCAATTAGATTAAATTCCAATCAATATTTGTTGAGTTCTAATGAAAAATGTGTGGTAAATGGGATTTTCAGTGTTAAATGTAAATGTCCACAGAGTCCACATTCCACAGTGGATGTGGAAAATTTTGTGCCAAATACAAGATAATTGTTATAAGCTACAGGTGGATCAAATTGGAGGCTAGGTCATTTTGAATTTTTTTTTTTTTACGAATTTTCAAAAATTGCTCAATGATGAGAGGTAGGAAAATTGTAGATGTTGTGACCTTGCTGTGACCTTGAACTTTGACCTACTTGGCCCAAAATGTAATGGGTTGGTCCCAGGGCCTAGGCCTATCTGTGGGGAAGATTTGGTAAAGATGGTTGGAACAGTTTTCCTGTAAAGCTGCAAACAAACAAACAAACAAACACGCAAACAAACACACAAAGCAAAGTGATCACAATACCTCCTGGCAGAGGGAATAATCTGTCGGGTCAGTCTGAAACACATTGTATCCAACTGACTACCTTAGACCAACTGAACATAGAACTGACGTCCAACTGTGTGTTGATCCTGGCGTCATGTGCGTCACAATAAGTGTCCGTGTGAAACACAACAGTGGAACTAATGTTTAACCGCAGAGAAATAAAGGAAACAAAGCTTTGATTCAGGAAAATTGCAATAGAATTTTCTTTTTTTAGTCAATTTATCAATTAATCGTTTTAACTCCACATTTAACACACACATACATGCCGCTAGCTAACAATAAAGACCCAATAGGAATTATGCAAAAACTAGAAAACATACGCAAACAAGCCACACACACACACGTAGAGACATACACAAACAACCGTCTAACTCTGCTAATTGGCTTGGTGACAGTGAAATATTTAAAATGAATCATGAATGTAAAGAGACATCGATTGTATATTTGCCGTGTGAATAAAACATCAACATCCCATGTTTCTCCTCTGTGTCTCTGTCAGCCTCCACACATATCCGTTCATTTATATCCAGTCAAACTTCAGCGGCTGATGTTTGATCTGAAATGATTTATACAAATACAATCATACATTTCCAGTTGTTCAAATAGTAGCTGCATGGAGAATACATAATAATTTAACTCCTGTTTTATTTTTCGTTCACCTTCCCGTGTTATTTCTCCATCCAGGATTCAAAGTAGGCATTAACCGCAGTTATACTTAAGAACACATGAGCTCCCCTGAAAACTTGGATTTGTGAACACTTTTGGGGTCTCGAAAATATTGTCAATACAGTATTTTTTGCAGCACATTTTTGTTCTTCTCCTCTTCATCTGTATGGGTTATGTCTAAAATCAGGCTGTTATTAATCAATGATTCCTGCATGATCGTTGCAAATAAGAATAATGATTAGTTAAAGGTAAATTAACCACTTTGTACATGTATTTAGCCATGTTTTAAAATATAATTACAATTTGATATTCATTTCGAAATCCACAAACACTCTACACACAAACACAGAATTGGAATCAGTACTTTAAGACACACATCTATTTTTGTCACGACTTTCAAATGATTTTTTTGTCATTCCCAAGTCATTTATCACCATTTATTGTAATATTATCCTCTGCATTTTGCATTTTTCAGTGAAAATCAAATATATTCTTGTATTTAATAAATTGATCGTGTAGATGTTCATTTAAGCTCAGAGTATTTATCCTCTGCATTTTGCGTTTTTTTAGTGTAAATCAGTTATTTTCCTACATGTAATTTACTGATCATAAAGATGTTCATAAAAGCTCAGAATAAAAAGTGAAGGTTTTTATATCAAAACAGAGAAAACTGAAGAAAAGGTGACTTTTTCAACAAAATATTTAATTAACTGAACATAAACCCAGTGTGTCCATCCACTGTCATTGATCCAACTCCATGGGTTTTACTGGGGAATCAACATTGCAGAAGATGACAGGGTTTCCATGTTGTGTGTGTAACAGGAACAAACTTAAATCAGGAACAAACTAAAGTAAAATCAGCTTCGTTAGTGTTAGTGGTTCATGTGTGTGAATACAGGGGTTGGACAAAATAATGGAAACACCTTCACCTCAAGATGATAATGCCCCAATCCATACAGCTAGAATTGTTAAAGAATGGCATGAGGAACATTCTAATGAAGTTGAGCATCTCGTATGGCCGGCACAGTCCCCAGACCTCAACATTATTGAGCATTTATGGTCAGTTTTAGAGATTCAAGTAAGACGTCGATTTCCACCGCCATCGTCTCTAAAAGAGTTGGAGGGTATTCTAACTGAAGAATGGCTTAAAACTCCTTTGGAAACAATTCATAAGTTGTATGAATCAATACCTCGGAGAATTGAGGCTGTAATTGCCGCAAAAGGTGGACCTACACCATATTAAATTATATTTTGTGATTTTTTAAGGTGTTTCCATTATTTTGTCCAACCCCTGTACATGTCTGCACAGTGAGGGACTTTTTATGAACAATGACATTGTAAACTATGTCAATGATTATCCTTTTCTTCCATCTTCTATAAATCAAAGCTTTCGTCATAACACCTGAAACACTCAGAATAACACTAAAAATGAATAAAAATTCCTTAAATGACAATTTTAATCTGGCTGCTTATGCATTAACTAAAACCAAACTGAAAGACTGAGTAAAAAAGCAAATGAAAATGTCAAAACTGTAATAACTCTGCCAATGAGATATGAGAATATGAGCCACTTGCACTTAACACACTAAATTTTTCATGTAAACCAAATATGTATGGATTAGGTTTGGGTTTTACCCATTAAAAAGCTGCGTTCTCTCAATGACACCTCTTAAACATACACTGAAATGTTAATGATGTTGTTAAACGCTATGTTCTATTAACTTGAGCTCACAAATTATTAATTAAAGAGCATAGATTATTCATCTGAAAGGAACAATTAGGATTTTTTTTTTTTCTTCCTTCAGAACATCCCTCCCAGTTATTTTACTACTGTGATTTTGCCCCAAAAAATTCTCAAGTAATTTAAGATCTGGACTAAAAACAGCCAGTGTCTTCCGTCCGTACACTTGAAGTTGAAATGAAGCAAAACTTCACCGAACAACTGTGTCTGTCTTTGCCTCGTAGTCTTGTCCTGTCGTCTTCTTCCTCTTCCTCTCGTCTCTGGTTTTTCTCTCTGTTTTACTTCTCTTCCTCTGTCCTCCCTTACTTCTCTGGAACAGTTTTAATTAGTCAGTAGCCTGAGGTCAACCTCTGCTCCACTGCATTACAGCCGACACACACACACACACGCATGCACGCACACACACACACACACACACACACACATACACTGTGTTATGACAAACAGAATTGCTTTACTACACTTTATCGCAAAAGTGGGTAAATGCACTGATTCCTCCTTTAATGTTCTGAGTGGAGGAGCTGAACTCCCATGATGCTCACACTGAGCATGACATGAAAGGTGAGTGTGTTGTGTCTGTGTGTGTGAGATGTTCAGTGGTATATGGTATTAAATACATAGTGTATATGTGTTTTTGTGTGCAGGTGAGCTGTGTTAGTATGCAAAGGTGAAAGTGCATTTGAGGATGTCTCTGAAGGCTTTGGTAAAATGCATTTGTGTCCACCGTCTGCGTAATAATGTACAGTACATATGTGAGTGTGTTTGTGTGTGTGTGTAACCCCCCCAGAGGATCTGGCGACATGTGACATTAGCAGTGACACAGAAAAGATGCATCAGTTCCATTTCTTGTTGCAGACGACACACTCAAACTCTCAAGTCCCACCAGCACTTCTTAAAAAAAAAAAAAAAAAAATCCCGTACTTCTCTTCCAATTTGATGAATTTTTCATTTGGGTTTCTTACTCTAAAGTCATCAGTGAGAAAAATTGTTTTTTTGACCGACTGCTGCAGGGGAGGAGGGAAATGAAAGCGATCTCTGTGGAGTTGGACCAGAAGACTTGCTTTTTAAAGGCGGCTCTTTGCTCCCAGACGCTGAGCCGTGGGACCAGAGTGTGTATGTGCACTTTACACATGCGTAGGTTTTTTTTTTTTCTTTAACAGCGGGCATTCTGATTGTGTGTACATTCTTTGTGTCAGTGCACAAACACCACACATGCGTATCAGCTCGTGTATCTGTTCTTGTCCTTTTGTAAGTGTGATTGTGTGTACTCCAGTGTGTGTGTGTGTATGTGTGTGTGTGTGTGTGTGTGTGTGTTTGTTACAGACTCTGAGATGGAAAGAGAAAAGACAAGGCAGAAGGTTTTTCATTAAACAAAGTATGAGGGAGGTGGAGGAGGATGCGGAGGAGGCTGGAGGGAGGAGATCCCAGTCACAGGACTATCAGCAGGGAGGCAGCACCTCTTACCATCCACACACACTCATGTAAGAGACACACACACGTAATAAACACACACACACAAACACACACATAACAGACTGAGAATAAAACAGAAGTGCTTGAAGAGGAGCTGTGCAGCAGAATGTGTGTCCATGTGAGAAAACCAGAGGTGGCAAAAGTGCACACATTGTTTCCTTCAGTAACAGACTGTGGTAGAAGTATGAGCGCTTCTTTACTCCACCAAAAGTTAAAAAAAAAAAAAAAAAAAATCCAAGCTCAGAAAGTATAAGAGTCGAAAGTAGGTCTTTGAAGGACATTTCTGGTGGCTGTTTGTGTGCAAAGTCAACTGAACTTCACGTCATATTAACTCTTAAAGACCCGAAGCTATTTTGTCATCGTTCCCAAGTGATAGGTTTTTTTGTGTTTCCCAAATGATTTACCATCATTTATCATAGTACTATTCTCTGCGTTTTGCATTTTTCAGTGAAAATTTTCCTATATTTAACTCACATTTAAAGAATGACTGTGCGCAGGAGTTTTACCTCAGCTAAGACTGACTGGATAGAATAGAATATAGAATAGAATAGAATAGAATAGAATAGAATAGAAGAATAGAATAGATAGAATAGAATAGAATAGAATAGAATATCTTTATTATTGTTATAACAAGTACAACTAAATTAAATAACTAACTAAATTAACTAACTAACCTCAGTAACTGGTCCAGAGGGTCTCCTTTGGGTCACTTTAGCCGGTCCCCAAGTCCAGATAAAGGAGGACGGTTGGAATTTGAACATTAAATAAAACTAGAATTGACAGAATATAATTTATTTGTGGCTCTAAACATATTTAGGCTGTTTTTGTTCTCACTTTTTTTGTCTAACACAATGTTATTCCTCTGTCCCACATTGTTCATAGCAATTACATGAACTTTTACAACTATGCAAATTAGGTGATGATGTCATTTAGTAACTTCTAGTGACCTGTAAGGGTTCGATTGCCTGGGGGACCTTTCTGTGTGGAGTTTACATGTTCTCCCCGTGTCTGTGTGGGTTCTGTTCGGGTGCTCTGGCTTCCTCCACCTTCCAAACACACACCGTAAAAAAAAAAAACCTGTAAAGAAAATGGTATTATTCCGGCAGCAGGGGCGCCGAAAAAATACTGTTGAATAACGGAAAATAACCATCTCATAAAAATACGTTAATTTTTCATAGTTTTCCATACAGTTTTTTGCCCTAACTTTACATGAGATTTTGCATATTTGTTTTGACTTTTTAATGTTTAATAAAGAATATTTTCATGTATTAAAACAATCAAATTACCTAGAAATATATATATAAATAATTTTCAATGAGACTCAGGTGTCCAATCCACTGATAAAAACTGTATTTGGACAGTTTATCAGTGCTTATACATGTTATGCATTCACAAAAATACATTTATTCAACATTTTTGTTGTGAAACCTCCTGTAATCACACAAGATATTTGTCAATTAACAAACAAGTCTTGTTAAACTGACAGAACAAATACTTCTTTAACGGTTAATTGTCAGTAATTTTATCTCGTTTTTTTTTTTTTTTTACAGTATTAAACTTTAAATTAACATTTTAATGTCACGAATAGAAAATAAATATTTGCAAAATTATGATACATTTGCAAATGTATTTTAACTGTATTTTTCTGTGAAAAAAGAAAATAATTCTTTTAAAGAAAGGAAATTTTATGGTTATTCACAGTTACAGTTTTTTCGTGTTATTTTACATTTGACATGTAAAATCACAGTTTAGTTTTGTAATTTTATTGATATTTTCCTGTATCTTAAAAATACAGGAAAAATCTGTAAAAAAAAAAAAAAAAAAAAAAACAGTGAAAATTCTGTTAAATTACAGATTTTTTTTACAGTGCATGCACTAATTGGTTGGCTAATTGGTTAAGCTAAATTGCCAATAGGTGTGAGTGTGAGTGTGATTGATTGTCTCTATATGTCAGCCCTGTGATAAGTGACAACACATCCAGGGTGTACCCCGCTGGGATAGCACCCCCGCGACCCCTTCGAGAATTAAGCAGTTCAGAAGATGGATGGATGGACTGTGACTTTTAGGACAGAAAATAGATACTTTCACTACTGAGGAGTTGGACACACTGATAAAGAACCACAGTCAGTACCTATCAGTAGGAATGGGAATCGTTAAGAATTTAACGATTCCGATTCCGTTATCGATTTTGCTTATTGATCCGATTCCTTGTCAATTGTCTTATCAATTCTTATTGGGGAGGGAATAAAAGAGTACAAACGGGTGTGTTTGCATTAACGGTCTTTTATATTTCCATCTGCACAGAAAATATACCATATAAAGTATGTACAAATAATAATAACAGCTGATGCTGGGCTCGGTTTGGGTGGGGGGGCTGTACATTGAAAGTGAAACTAAAAACGCTTTATTAATTCCTCCGTTGCCACATTTCCACTACGTGTAACCGGTTCGACTCCACCCGTCTCCCGTTGTTTTTTCTTTTTTATTCGTCTCCCGTTGTTGTGCACCTCATTTCCATTCTCCTATCTTCAGAAACTTGTATTTGAGGGGGTACGACGTTTGTTGCCCGCACTGGAACCAGAACTGGACCCGGATGACAGCCCGGCGTTCACTCTGCCGCTAGATTCACTAGCGTCACTAAGTAGCAAATCAAATACGTGACATTCCTGTAAATGAATCACATGCTGTGGTCAAATGTTTGAACAGACTGGAGGGATTCCACCCTTTTGAAGACATGGAAGCTTTGACAGTGTTCCAGTGGACCTGGTGTCACCTTTTTTGACCGTTTCTGCCTCAACGTCATGTTGGCTACATTCTGACCAAAACAATGCAGTGTACGTGTGACATCATCGCGCATGCACAACGAAGGCAGAATCAATAAGCAGAATCATAAAGCAGGCAGGCAAACGATTCCAAGGAATGGAGCTACTGGATTCCGGTTCTAAAAAAGAACCGGTTCTCGATTCCCATCCTTACCTATCAGCGTGCCAAATATTCTCAGAGTGCGGTCCAAGGAGCTGAAGAACAAAACAACAAACCGATAAGACCCGAAAACGTGTTGCATGAGGAACAAAGACAGCCTTGATCCTGCTTTGGCGTAATAATATGCTCACATTTGATCTCACAAAATTCTGTCTCCAACAGTCATCCAAACCTGTTCCAGTATTTACCCACAAACCTCTTCAACACACACTCTCTAAAAGTCTCTCACACACTTTTAAATATCAAACACTCAGATATGAATCACAAGTAGCTCACCTCCCCTCACGGCCTCAATGAGCGTCACGCTTCAATCGGAAGCATCAGAATACAGACGAGTTTTGTTCTTTTCCTCTTTATAACAAAACACACAGTCATAAAATCAATGGTTCACATCCTCTGGGGAGATAACGGTGAGATGCTCTTGTGTATCATTTAAAGTGGCACAATGCCTTCCAGTACACAGTCACAGACTTGCTTAGTACTAAGATACCAGCTTATCTGCAAATGCACTTTTTACATTTTCAGTCTTTTCTGGACCCGTTTTAATGCTGCCTGGAGGTGGATTTAGCGGCATTTCACCTTAAGTTTCTTTACATCACAAATAAATATCATTTCCACAGCACTTCACTGAGACTCTGAGATGCTCCAACTGAATATTCAAACCCCAGATGCAGTGTTTTTTTTTTTATGGCTGCACTATTACATCAGATGCAAATTCTCTTGCTGTTTTGTGCATCATTTATGCACCTTTCCTCAAAATTTCAGCTGACATATTTGGTATTCTTGGAAACTTTGGGATCTCCAGCAGAATTGAAAATAATTATGGGTCTACTTAAGTTGTAAGCATGGGTCTGCCAGCAGATCTAGCAAACTGAAAAAGAGACAGGATTGTAAATGAAGACAGAGGGAGAGCATGATGAAATACGCTTGCAAATGAAGTGTCATTGTGAGGAGATGGCTGCAGTTCACACAACAGGCCAAACTTTGTGCCAAAAGAGAGAATATAAAATGCTTCAAACCCAACTAATTCTTCTAGAAAAACCAAAATGCTTTCCTCTAAAATCTACCAGTGTTGTGCAAGTTACTTCCAAACTGTAATCCATTATGACTCCTGTGTTACTTTTAAGTTACATACAGACTCTTGTCATAAATGCCCCCCCAAAGTCAAATAATAACCCCCCCCCCCCCCCAATATAAGAGATAGCAGGGCCTAGGGACGCATACATTTGCGTCCTGAAATACATGTGGACAGATAGCTCAGTAAGTAACGCTACAGTCTATGATGTTCGTACCCCAGCTGGAACACTTGCATATTTTTTAATTTTTCAACATTTTTCATGTTCAAACAGGGGGCGTGGCACCGAGGATGTGAGTAGATCAATCAATCAATCAATCAAATTTTATTATATAGTGCCAAATCATAACAAAAGTTATCCCATGACGCTTTACGTATCGAGTTGGTTGAAACCAGACTACAAATATGCAAATGATAAAGAATTGTAACTAATCATAGAAACGTCAGCTTACCTTGTCATTGCTGATCACAGGGGTCATGCTAACTAGCTTCAGTAAAGCAGGGTTAGGGTTAGTAATGAGCATACGTCCATGTGGACAATGGACTGTCTTCTGCCGTCTTCACCCATTGGCTGAACACCAACAGGAAATAGAACTTTCCTGGCGCATTTTTGATTTCTTAAGACACAAGTGTCAAACATGTGGCCCAGGGGCCAAATCTGGCCCGCCAAAGAGTCCAATCTGGCCCGCGGGATGAATTTGTGAAATGCAAAAATTACACTGAAGATATTAACAATCAGTGGTGTCAAAATCATTTTAATTCAGGTTCCACATACAGACCAATTAGATTTCAACTGGGTCAGAACCAGTAAAATATTATCATAATAATAACCTATAAATAATGATAACCCAATGTTTTCTCTTTGTTTTTTTGGTGTAAAAAGTATAATTATATGAAAATGTTTACATTACCAACTATACTTATATAAAAAATGTGAATAACCTGAACAAATAGAACAAACGGAAATGTCTTAAGAAAGTAAATGCAATTTGACCAATATTCTGCCTGTTAAATGTTTTGGGCGATTGTAATGAACATGTGTAAATGATAAACTGATAAATCGAGGCATAATATTTTCAAATTGCACTTGTTTTTCTGAAGACAATTCAAGTTGTTCATGTTATTCAGACTTTTAAAGAAACTTTGTAGATGTAAACCTGATCATAATATAATTTTACTTTTTTCACTGTTATTATTTTACTGGTCCGGCCCACTTGAGATCAAATTGGGCTGAATGTGGAACTGAACTAAAATGAGTTTGACACACCTACCTAAGGGTCTCACAGTCTTGCTGTTTTTTTGTTTTTGTTTTTGTTTTTCATTTAAGCAATTAAATTATGGGCAAAAAGTGTGTTGTAATGCAAGCACTGTTGAACATGTACCGAATAACGTATTACAGAAAATTGTTTAGTAATGCCTTACACTACTGCAATATGGCAAAAAGTAATCTGTTACTGTAATACATTACTTTTATAATGTGTTACTCCCAACACTGAAACCTACACATCACATACCTCTGAATGCAAACAATCTGTTACTATTAATCATCATGCTCTGGTGGCATTTGTTCAAGGCTAGCCCAAGTCTGAAACTGACTCATCTTGGCCTGTGTCCTACTAGGAAAGTGTTACTGAGCTACAGTGATTTGAAAAAAAAAAAAATAAATAATAAATCTACTGTTCCTTTCCTCTTAAAAAAGAAACACATAGTATGAGTGAAATGGCCTTTTAGTGAAGACTGAAGTTCAACTGGTGCATGCAACACCACCTGATCAGTACATTTGGGAAGTAAAAGTGTGAGACAGTTTGAAATAGTAATGAACAAACACTCCAAAGACTCAAGGAGAAGTGTCTTTGAGAACCATCTACATCCAAGAGGAAACAAATGCACATCAAGTAGGTCTATGTACCTCAAGATCGGATTTTTATCCTTTACAAGGTGTTAAGAGCTTTTCAACAACACTTTTTTTTGAATGAAACTAAAATCATAATTGAAACTCCTTAGGTCTTTGTCGGTCTAGTCATTGTTCATTGTGTTTCACAATGTCATTGTATTTCTTGCACATTTTGACAGTATGACAGTGAAAATACAATCTATTGTCAGCGCTAGTCTGTACAAAATTGCTTGTGCTGCATTATTTAATGTTCACTCAATTCCCAGGGTTCAGAGATAATATATATTTACAAATAAACGATCAAATAAAGATCAGACTATAAATGAAGACTTTCCTGACCTACCTGTGACCATTTTGCCAAACATTTGCCAACATTTGAATCATTGAAAAAAGAAATAAAAGAAAATGTGTCAGTCGACTGGTTTAGTCGACAGTAGGCTTTGTCGTGTCATGGTTGGATACAAACTGTAGTAGAATGTTATGTGTCTGTTTTCCCTGTGAATTGATGATGTTTTTTTTTCTGAATGACACTGAGGAACAATTTGTCCTGATCAGCTGAATGTATTGTGTTCTACTGACAGCTTTGTTGTGATGCTTTATCAATCAAATTGTATTTATATAGCACCAAATCAGAACAAGTTATCTCATGATGATCACCTCATTACAGAATCCTCCAGGAGCAAACACTTGATGTAACAAGTGGTGCCAGACCCAACAAACCCCGCCCCTCACACATATCGTATCTTATTTTGGCATCAGTCTAGCCGATGTCATCATGTCTATGCATGTGCTGATGTCAGCATATCAATATGTGCCAGGTTTGGAGTAAATTGAAGCAAAATTGATGTTTTTATAGACATGTGAAATTCAACAAAAAATTTTGACCTATTTTACCCAAATAGTAATCACATTTATTCTGAGTCTCTGGCAATCTATACAACAACAAAAAAGAAACAAAGAAACCGAACCAAAAACAACACCCCTCTCCTCCCTTTTGGGGGTTGGGGTAAATATCCAAAAGACATATATATATATATGTATATATATATATATATATATATATATATATATTTTTTTTTTTTTTTTTTTTTTTTTTTTTTTTTTTTTTGTTTTTGTTTTTTTTTTGTTTGTTTGTTTGTTTTGTTTTGTTTTTGTTTTTAATAGACAGGATCTCCGTACACATGTACTCACATAAGTATTATAAGCTTTCTGCGTGTATGTTCATGTCCCGTCAAATACCACACACTGAGGGTTAGGGTTATCTGAACATGAGATCTTGGTGTAACTTGACATGTGATCAAATGGCGTTGAATAACACGCAAAAGGACAAAAATGCGTATGTGTAGCAGGCCAAATGCCATAAGAACTGCTGTGACATACAACATGATGTCGTGAGGGGAACAGTTGATCTGGCATTTGAGTTCAGGGTTCACTATGTCAGAACTTATCCAGAAGAAGGTTTTTCAAACATCCAGTATGTCCATTAAGTTTCTTAGAAAAAGGAAAAAATACCTCAAGCAAATTCAAGCAAATACATGTTAAAGCTTCAATGTAAAAGATGTAGTGACACCTAGAGGTGAAGGAGAGGATTACGACCAGCTGAGCACACCTCATTCTCCCCTATGACGGTTTCCCTCTGTCTGTCGGTCTGTCTGTTTTGGGTTCATTAACTCAAACATAGATGGTGATGAGAATGTATCTTAACGCTGGATGCCACCGTCTATGAAACTAATGGAAAAGGAAATCCATCCTGAGTTACCGTAGAAACACTGTGATAGAACATGGAAGTGACTCCCTGCCTCTGTAGAAAAATAAAAAAAAAAACAACCTGATTCACCCCCAGCGGTTTATACTTTCATATGATTGTACACTAATGAAAACATCTTTATGAATATTGTATTCCATTTCTGCAAGTAGATCATTCACACTGGGCCTTTAATGGAGACAACTTGTGGCACACAGCCCAAAATTTCTAGTCTTAAAATTTGGCAGCAATTTACAGTGTTTTTCATTTAAAAGGAATCTGAAGTCTTTGTGAAACAGCAATAGATTTACTAATAAATCTGTGGTGAAAAAAACATTGAGCGCGGTTGGCAGGATATGGCTGATGTGGGATTAGTATTTTTACATCACCAGTTTTTTTCTTTCTTTCTTTTGTTTCAAATATCCTTTCAGGACACGATGATTTTGGTGACAGTCGGAATATGAGACTCCGCCTTGACGACTGAAGAACAAACATGGAGGCCGTGAGAACGTTCCGCACTGCCTCGTCTAACATTAACTCCATTTCCAAAGGTCAGGACCACGTCTGAGGCACTGATGAATCCAACACTCCACTCCTTCACTCCTAGACCTCCCTTCAGTACACCCATTTCTATCTGTCTAATCCCAACTGACCCCCCCCGCCCCCTCTACCTCTCCTCCTCTGTTTCCTGTATTCTCTCCTTTCTGTCGTTTCCTTCCCTCCCCTCTCCCCTCCTCTCTGTGGTTTTCTCTGGCCACTTAATGGAATGCATGGCATTTCCTCCACCCCCCCTTCTCCTCCTTTTCCCATCTCTCTCTCTCTCTCTCTGTCTCCATCTTCTCACCAGCCCCCACCTTCTGTAATGAAATGTAAACTTTGACATTTGTCAACTTAGTCCTCCTATCAACAATTTGCAGCGTCCGGGGTGGAGGGTTTACTGTAGCGTGGCGTCTCTGGGCTAAAGCACCACTCATTGTGAGCCCTGACCCTCACCCTTTTTTTTTTATTCCTTTATGTTTCCATTGGTTCACTCATAAGGCTTCTCTCCTAGTTTTCTTTCCTTCTTTCACACAGTCTTTGTGCTCATTCTTCCTCTCTTCCACTGTTGTACTTTTGTCTCCTCTTCCCCTTCTGTGTTGCTTCATAATCTCCTTTTCTTTCTTCACCCACCCTCTCCTTCTGTCTGCCTTTAATTTAATTCTCTGCTGAATGATAATCTGGTTTTCCCTTCTTCTTTTTCTTCTTTTTCCACTGAGCGCACTCATTCCCTTTCATTCTGCAAGTTCATTGATAAGGTCTTTTGCCCTTTTAGTCCCCCCTCGTGTTTCATATTCCAGTCCTCGCAGCTTGAATCAATAGCAGTTTCGCAGCTAATTCCACAGCTCTACATCAATACCCAAAGGCTCCAGTCAACGCCCCCCCCCCCCCCCCCAATACCCTCCACCGCCTGCTTACTATGAATATTCAAATGCGTATTATAATAAAGTGGTTTTTCTAAATGCATTAGCACGCAGAGGGGCATGGGGGGCTCAATCCAAAATGAGATTTTCACCATTTCAGAGGAAGTGACAAACATATTTGCAGCAACGATTCAAAGCTGATGAAGAAAGCGCTTCATGAGGGATGATGGTTTAGTTTGGCTGCATTTGGACCCGTTTGTCAAAACTGCAGCAGAGGCAGAACAAAGCAAGGCCAGAGTGTACAACTGAGAGCTTAATAATGTGGTTTTCTACACACATCAGGGGCCAAGAGTGAGATCTGGGAAAAAAAAGGTGATTGACAGAAGTACTAATAATATATTTTATATACATTGCATTTTTATACACATACTGTACATAGACCCAGAACTATTTGTGGTGACGTCCAAATGAATTTATCTCTACATATAACCATTACCAAGTGATTTATCACTATTTATTATAGTATCCTCTGCATTCTGCATCTTTTCAGGGAAAAATCTGTTTGTTTGTTTTTTTATATTTAATATACTGGTCATGTAGGTCCCTGTGACTCTAGTGAGGATAAAGCAGGTTAAGATGATGATTGAATGAATGGTCATGTAGGTGTTTGTAAACCTGAGCAAATTGAAAGGTTATTGGATCAAAATAGAGAAAACTGAAGTAAGCATGACTTTTTATGTTTGTTTGTTTTTTTTTTAGCAGAATATGTCATTAATTCTACATTAAAGTGTCACCCACCTCCGACATTTGTCAAACTACATAGGTTTTATTGGTGAATCAGTGTTGCAGAGGATAACAGTGTTTCCACACTGGCTACAGAGACTATGGATGCATCCAAAAAAAAGACATCTGGTGCTGGTGAAAAGCTGTCAAACTGAATTTTACTTTAATTATTCACATGTATTGATAACATTAGTAGTTCAACAGTTATTAGACATTTTAAACTGGTAGATGCTTTTGGGTCTTAATGTTAAACAAACACTGGAAAACCTGATGTTGTTTGTCCGAAGCAAAAGAGATTCTGTGTTATTAATACTTTAGGAATTTTCATGTATTGTTTTCAGGTTACTATCTGACAATACAGACAAGTAAATATTGATGAAAACTAAATACATGCCCATCTTTCCTTCTTCTCCCCCCTTCTTTTTCATCACTTTTCCTCTCTATCCCTCTATTCATCCCTCACACTCCCCAGCAAATCCAAAAGTTCTGTCACCATAGCAACAGCTGCCGTCTGCAAAAATTACCTAAATCCCTCCCTTTTTTTCCTGTGTGTTAGCAGTGACATTCAGTGGATACTGTTTTGATGTGGGAACAAACAAACGAGTCGGTGCTTAGAATATATATATATATATATATATATATATATATATATATATATATATATATATAAGGGGAGAGGGGGGATGTTAGGGGACCGACATAGCAGAGCAGCAGAGCAGAAAGAGGAGAGGGGGGATTAGAGCTGGAAAAGCCTGGTGGTCAGTCAGACAGGGAGCCAGTCAGCCGGGGGGGGGGGGATAAAAAGGGAAAAAGAGTAAGACAGAATGCAAACACAGACAGGAAAACAGCCAGACAGACTGATGCATACACACACAGACAAACAAAAAAGAGTACACAAAGAAAGGCGAGTCAAGGGCACACACACACGTGCAGAGCCAGACAGAAAAGCAGCAGAAAAGACTGACCCAGCGAGACAGGGCAGCATCTGAAACAGGTAGCAGGCAGAGAGGAGACAGACATGTGTCGCCATGGTAACACTGAAATCAGTGAGTAAAGGAGAGAAGGAAAAGAGAGAGGAGGAGTGGAGGTAGCATCGGTGCTGGTGGTGATGGTGGAGGGGGTTAAGAGGGAGAGATATAGGAAGCATGCCGTCCCCATGGTAACACAACGGAGGGATCCTGAGAGAGGGGAGGTGAGGCCAACGCACACGGAACAACACAAAAACACATTAAGAAAGTGGGAAACCTCGTTCCTCGCATCCCTCCATCCCCTCCATCCCCCCATCCCTCCGTCTCCTGTCTTATTTGCATCATTGTGTTTATGTCGTATTGATGCGTTCATGAGAAGCCCGAGCCCACTTCTATGTGGCCAATTAGAAACCCTGACATGCCATTTGTGATTCTCAGATTCCCAGCGAGCAGCCGCTTTATCTCCGCGATGAGGAAGGCATGTACATGTAGTTGTGGAGAAACCCTGACGGATGGTGTAAATTATTACAGCTTGCGGCATTATTCTTGGTTGGACAGCATACAAGGCAATCTGTTGTCTTATCATGTGTGTGTGAGACAAGGCCAGTTTCCAGGATCATGGCTGAGCCAATTCGGCAAAGACAATCATATTCAATTGAGATAAAGCCTCAGTGGAAATCATGGAGCTGGGAAACTTCCCCAGAACGCTTATCAGACGCTAGTAATTACTCTTCAGCAAACACGCCAGCAGATTTGCAACTATTGTACCACTTAATCAGAGCATTGTGAAAGCAAAAAGGCTTGTGGCAGAATGTGACGAAATGAGTCAAGTTGCTTGACCTGAATGTGCTGCTGACTATAGCAACTGTCATTGCCAGGAAAAGAGTCACCAAACACAGCCTGCGGATTTACCCAGAAAGCTCCTAACAGCAGCAGCAGGCTCTCAATGAGCCCGCTGTCAGTGAACGAGTTCTGTGCAGAACATGGGAGCTGAGTGCTAACAGTAGTTAGCAGCTAACCCAGAGAACTACTTCTGAAGACGTTTGATATGAGCATGAAAATGATGTTATCAGCGGAAGAAGTCACAACATACTGAGTGTTAAAGTTTAGCGTGAATGTAAAAAAAACACACCCAACACAGGGAAGTCTGTGATTGCACAGATGGACCACTGAGAAGGTCATGTCACTAATTTACACATATTTAATTCAATATTCTTGTAATTGATTTATCTGTCAATAATTTCCTTTTATTAGATACAATTGAACAATTATTGGAAAAGAAGAAAAAAATAGAAAATGGGAAAAAGACATGTCTGAAAATGAACAACTTTTCCTTTACTCCAGAACCAACTGAGACAACAACCACAAAAAGTACAAAAGTAAAAGGATATATAAAAATACCTATCGGTATAAAAACCAACACTTTTGGATCCAACTTACTACCTAACTAATAACTTAAGATGGAACTAACATACAACTTGAAATTAAGGAAGCAAAGCTTTGATTCAGGAAAACTATAATTGAATAGTTTTAACTGATTTGAGTTGAGTCAATCATTTCAGGTCTACTTTTATGTACCCATTAGCTTAGCGCCTGAGTACCTACACATTTAGTAGAATTTGCATGTAACTCACTGTTTCCTTCTTAGTCTGTCACTTTGGTTATGGGATGGCTGAAATGACATCCACATCTTTTTAATATAAAACTTTATACATGGTTTGCTGTAAGGGTTTGTTAGCAGCTAACACAAGCAGGTATAAAGTGGCAGGAGCAGCAGGTAAGTAACTAGAGTTGCCCCTCAGTCTCTTATTTGGGTTGTAGTGACCACACTCATTTCAATATGCCAGTTGTTCATATAGCACAAAAGTTGTTTTATGGACAGCTAAGCTAACTGCTAACAGACAAATACTACAGCTCACATCAGTGTGTCCAGAGTCAGACACCTTTGAACTAAAAATATTTCTATTGCAGCGGAATGACTTTATTGTCATTTTGGACTGGCAGAGCTTCCAAACAGTCAAACCGAAATGGTATCATTGTCCTGTACTCTCTTTGCAATCTTATACAACCAAGCAAATGGGATAAAATGGAATAAAGTAAATGGAATAAAAGTTCCTTTTGCTCCATGTTCCGCTGAAAGCTGTTGTTAAAAAGAGTTGTGAGATACTGTTATGTAGCACTGAAAATTTCTAAGACACAAATCTACCTTGGTCTTGGTCAAATTGAAGCTAACACAGGATGTTTCTTAATCATTTGAAACCTGTCAGATCTCAGGATCATTTTTGTTTTTTGTGCCTGATATTGTAGAAAGGCTGCACACAATTCCTGAAAAATGTCATGCTTTTATTGCGACTGATGCAAATGTAAAACCTTAATATTTGGAGAAACAGATCAGAGTTGACTTGCTTATTATTATTAATTTGTGATGGTCCAAGGTTTAGACCAGGAGTCTGCAACCTTATTATCAGTCAGAGCCATTTTGCCCCCTCTTCCGCCTAAAAAAATAGTCTGGAGCTACAAAAAATAACAGAGCTTATAAACTTTTAAAAGTTTTAATCTTTTTTTTACATTTTATCTGTTACAACCACTGAATACAACAAACAGAAGTGCAGTGTGGAATGGATTCTGGAGTATGATTACTCTAAAAGTACACAGTAAAAGTAGTTCATAGTATTTGTGCTAATAGTATACGAAGTACTAATACCAAATATACCAATTCACAAGGTACTTATTGGAAAAAAATATTTTATCATTGAATTTAGTCCTAAAGCTTATTTCAGATGACAAAACAAACACTTTTGGAGCTTGGAAGGGATTTTTGAGTATGATTACTCAAAAAGTACACAGTAAAAGTAGTTCATAGTATTTGTGCTAATAGTATATGAAGTACTAACGCTAAATATACAAGATTCATGAGGTACTTACTGGAAAAAATAATTTTATTCATCATTGAATTTAGTCTTAAAGCCTATTCAGATGAAAAAACACACTTTTGGAGCTTGGAAGGGAATCTGTTGTAGGATTACTCCAAAAGTACACAGTACTCATACTCAAACATACAAACACTTTTGGAGCTTGGAAGGGATTTTGAGTATGATACTCAAAAAGTACACAGTAAAAGTAGTTCATAGTATTTGTGCTAATAGTATATGAAGTACTAATACCAAATATACCAGATTCATGAGGTACTTATTGGAAAAAATAATTTTATTCATCATTGAATTTAGTCTTAAAGCCTATTTCAGATGAAAAAAACACACTTTTGGAGCTTGGAAGGGAATCTGTTGTAGGATTACTCCAAAAGTACACAGTACTCATACTCATACAGTCGCTCTATGAAAAGTATCACTATGCAAATGATTCTTCAAAACTCAACACTGCCTCCACAGTTCCCAGTTGTTCTGCTCCATATTTTCCATCTTGGTTCACATCCGCAAGCTCCCAGAAAACGGACAGAATTACTTGAGTAATACAAAGGACAGACAGAACCCTCTGTCCTTCTGTGTCTTTAACAGTAGAGCACAAATGAGCCCTACTTTTTTGTTGTTGAAGGCACATTCGCACCATACAGCTCATCTACTGTAACTCGTCGAATGAGTAGCGCACAAGAAAAACGCCAGCGGCTGGTTTGACGCGCAGTAAAGGGAGGAGCCCTCACAAAGGAGGAGGAAGAGACGCATGAGGCTCCAGAGCCACAGGTTGCCGACCCTGGTGATAGACACAAGAGTTAATTGTGAAAATATGGTATGACCTCAGTAAGTGGTGTTGCACTCATCTGTGTTTTTA